>NC_041409.2:50884894-51187394 GCF_900747795.2 Erpetoichthys calabaricus
GTTTTATTTTATTTTAATTTGGTGAATACTGTGTAATGCACCTGGGCTTTGAAGTCTTGGAAGTAATAGTATTACTGGAAGTTGCAGTATTATTTATTGCATTGTTATTACTTATTAGTTTAAATATTATGCAGTTTAATGATGGTAAAGTTGTTTAAAAAGTCACTTTAACGTGTCAGTGGACAGAGATTGTTAACATTAACAAAGTGTAGTTGGTTTACAAAAAATATTTACTCTTTATTCCTTTTCTAAGACATGTTCAGTGCAGCACAACTTCTGACAAGCACCTCCGGATATTTTACTAAGTCTAAATGCCTCTTTGGGTGGTTGAAAATATGTTGTCAAAATTTTAGTTTAAGTTGTTTGCAAACTTCGTTTAATAAAAAGGTTCTATATTTTGACTGCATCTGTCATGCAATGTGATGCCTTCTCTTTATTAGTGTCACCCCCTTGAAAACTATCACTTTATGGGGCCATGCAAACCTATATTAATACTTGAGTGCACATTAAAATGTTTTTTTGTACAATGTCCAATTCTCATGACAATGGAATAGGTTATTCTTCGCCAGTAATTGCAGTGGAAAATGTGGTTAACATCCACTCATGCATGGGGAAAAAATACCATCCAATACAGTGAAACCAGTATAATTTTGAAAAATACCGTAATATAGAATTTTGATCATACCGCCCAGCACTAATTAATTTATTTTATATATATATATATATATATATATATAGGCCAGCACAAAAGAAGGGAGGTTGAGAAACCGTTAAAGGACATGAAAGGAAGTCTTGCAACGTATGATCTGGCCACCTGGAAGGAGGAGACAGCACGAGCTGGGGCTCCGCAAAGGAGCGTTTGTCTGTAGCACTCAAGGGGCTAGTTCGCCCCACTGAATGTTCTGTTGGAGTGGGGTGAGAAAAGGCAGGTGTCTTCTCGAGGGATCTGAGGAGCGACTACGTGAGCGCGAAGGATGAAGAGAAGAGAGCCGACCTCGGACAGTCTGGCAGTGATGCCTGCAGGAAGCCAAGATGAAGGTCAGCCGAAATGAGCTTGTAGTTGTTGGGTCTCCGAAGGCTGCGGGAGCAATGGATGATCCAAAGAGAATGAGAGACAGAGGTGGGCTGAGAGAGTAATTAGAGAGAATGGATTTTAACTTCTGATTTTAACCTTGGATTTTATCGGATTTATTTATTGTTTTTTTATCCCAACTTTTCACTGTTTTTATGGATTTATTTTTGAACACTGCGCCATTGGCACTATTGTTGGTTTTACTTGTGTTTTGACTTTGATTTTAATAAAAGCACATTGGCACTTTTGGAAATATCCCCTGGCTTCATTTGAGAATTGTCCTCATTTGTCAGCTCATCTCGGTGACATTACCGACGGTGTTGGGTTCAAAAGATCTCCCAGCAGTCGGATGGGAGCGTGGGGCGAACCCGCATCGTCACAATGCATATTAAAATATGACAAATTGTGGAAGGAGTCAGGGTGGGGCTGTAGGCGTGTGCACGTGCATTCAATATCATCTTTGTTGGGATTTCTAAAAGGAAAGTGCGTTGAACTTGGTGTGTGCACAGATTTATGCATCTGGATTTTTTCCACTTTTGTCTGTACACCATGTTTTAGTGTGAATTGTACACATGGTGTTATACATGAGGCCCTTGTTCATCTTTTTCAGTTACATGCAGGGAAGAATGGTACCATGCAATGGTCAAAGTAAAGATGCCTTGGATTGCAGAGGATCTCTGCAAATCACTAATAAAATAAGCAAGTTTATAACATGCAAAAATATACAAGGAAAAGCAACTGTGGCAGACAACCGAGAATAACTTGCCTTAATGAAACAAATGTAAAAAGAATGAACTAGAGGCAAGCACAGAGAACACATGAACAAGCAACCCGACTTGCTGAAAACACACACATACATTTAAACACAATTGCTATTTACCATCAGATTTACACAATTCAGTAACACTATGATTTATGTCAACTAGAATGTTATCCAAGTGCACGTCATCCTGAACTTCTGAGAGATAAAATATCTCATTATTTACATCACTAAGAAGTACCAATAAACATCTCATGCTCACTACAGTAAGTTCTTTAAAACTTTAGCTGCAAATGCCAAATTGCCACAATGAAGCACTTCACTTGAGAAAACACTGCTCTGTTGTCACTCAAACACTTGACATTGGGATATTGTGACTTTAATGATGTAAGAGGTCAAGATGCTTGGCATGACTGAGCTTAAAACACTCTGGAAGCAAATTTGCCAGTGGTGCTTATCCTGTTGGCAGGGAGACCGAGATCTGAAGCCTGTTTTCACTCATTGCCAAACCCTCTGAAAAGCTCATTCACTTCTGGGGAGCCCTTTTCTCAAGTTTGTCTGGGATGCTGTTTTAACTCAAGGCTGTCTTTACTTGATTATACACTAAATGTGCTATTTCACTCTTAACATATGAAATTATTTGGTCATTCTGCCCCAAGACATCAGATACCTCTCCCAAGCCGTTCTTAAATGTACTGGCTATTTATATGATTAAAAAATTACAAGTAAAAATCAAACTCCATTTAATTTACCCAATCTTATCAAATTCATCAACACTGTTTTTGCATCAATGAAAGATTACTGCAAACTAATTTTAAACATCAATTTCTTTGGGAATGGAGTATTAGCAGAGAAGAACCAACTGACACGCTTACACTACAAATGTCAATGTGCCTCGGGTCCTAGTAGCATGATTTTGATCTTAATAAGAACACTTACAATCTACATTAAATAGGTTTTCACTTCAGTTCCAAAGTGCAATAAATATTTGACATGGCAAATGTCCCATCTATTCTAATCAACTAGAATACTCTTTGAGCAGGTGACTAAAGATTTAAAAACAAATGACTCTTACAAAAGCATAATGATGGAAAATGTATCCAGGATTAGGACACCTTCAATGGACTGCCTCGTGTGGCTACATAACTAAGGCTGATTCCAAGCTTCCCTCGGTGAACCAATATTCGCACTTATTTATCACACTGGTAAATACCATCATCCCATTATAGTCCTCACCACAATTATACACAACTACAAGAAACCCACTTCATCCTCCTTATCATAATGAGTATAAGATGTGTTCTACTATTTGAAAATCATGTTGTTTGTGTGAATAGAAAGAGGAAAAGCCAGCAGCACACTGCACAATGTCTAATCAGAAACCATGGCAAACCGATCAATTGTCTTAGTTGTTGGGACTTGCTGCCTTGACAACGTCACATTACACAACTTGCTTGCATCTTCTCAACCCAAGTCCAAAGTCATGCAAGCTTGATGTAACCAGACAGCTAATAAATAAGCTACCTGATAATGCTAGTACCTGTACAAATGTTTTCAAGGTATGGAGAGTTCAGCCAGTCTTTTTCCTTTTCTAATTTTGTCATGGTAGGAGAAGCTCAAGGTATTCGACAGACAAGTCTGTTCGTGTAGTACAAAACATCCAGTTATCTTCTTTTCCTACAGCTGCAATGAACGCATTGTACTTCCAGCTAAGTTCTCATGCAGATGTTAATGAAGGCTGGACTGAAAATCACTGAAATGTAGTATGACAGGGGTTTAACATATTATGTAACTAGCTGTACCCCTTGGCTTCGCCCACATAGTAATGAAACAAGACAAACCTTAAAAATCAATAGACATTGGCACTATATCTGATCATGTTGAGCTCTGATGGGAAATCATTCCCCGCATAGGGAAAAAAGTACATGGCCGTGATATCTCTGGCAATCAGCAGCTACCCTCTAAAATACATGGAGCTCTGATCTCTCAAAAACGTCAAACGTTACTCCTTAACAATCTGTAGATGATAATGTCTATTGAACAAACAGGTATTGCTAGCTAAGCAGAGGCAAGGTGCATTTCAACACATGGCGAGATGTAGACTAACTCAAACAGAGGCTGGCAAGTGAATGAGGAAGGCCCCGCCCCCACTGCTCTCGGCCCACAGCCACTCTGTTGGATTTGCATAAATACATCAGTACCGCAAGCGAACTATGGTACTAAGCGCAATGACAGAAGTCGCAAAATCAACTGGAAAGTTCAAGCAAATAATAGAAAACAACCAGATCTAAATCCGTTAAGTAATTCTCTCATGAAAAGTGGACAGACAGAACGCACTTGGACCACAAAATTTTTAAAACTGCTTCTTAGCAAGCACATATGGGCCAAGGGTAACCTACATTCCAAATTTCAAGTCCTCTTCGTTTGGGAAATTTCATGATGAGTGAGTCAGTTGTATTTGGCATATTATATATGTATGTATGTATATATGTGTGTGTGTGAATGAGCTATTACCTAACTGTCACTGTTGTCTAAACATGTGATTCGTTTCTCAAGCTTAAACAGTTCTGCTGGATCAGCTTTACCAATTAGAAGACCTGGTTGAAGCTTACACAAACCCTTCTGCCCTCATTTTCATTGCCCTTAATCTATACGGAGAATGTGCCCTTTACCTCTAGGGTTGCTTTTTATTGTGGAGCTTCATTCAATGCTGTGTCTTTAGTTTTGATGTAGCGAGATGAAATGACCAACACAGGGTTTAAATAACTCTTTACAGAGTTTGACTAGAACATCCCATGATTTGTAACAGTTTCTACAATAAATCCAAAACTAAATTTGCCATTTAAAAATTTTCTGTGCTTTGCCAAAAGGATGAGAATGCTGCATGAGCACAGATACCAAACCCTTTTCGGATGTTGCTTCCTGTAGATCAACGTTGTTCATGAAGTTCACCCAGTTCTGCAGACATGTCAAGTAGTTTGTTTTTTCTTGCTGCCTCTTTACTACTTGTTATCCCTCAAATTTTGCAACTTTCGTAACTCAATATAATAGAAACAATGAGGTTAACATATAAAAGACAGAGTAATGGTGCAAGGGCTCCGCTGATGACCTTACCACCATTTTCCTCTTCTTAGTACTCAATAACCCAAGCCTATTAAGAGGCTTGAAACACAACCGTA
The DNA here is from genome assembly GCF_900747795.2 of Erpetoichthys calabaricus. Lineage (NCBI taxonomy): Eukaryota > Metazoa > Chordata > Cladistia > Polypteriformes > Polypteridae > Erpetoichthys > Erpetoichthys calabaricus. Next base: position 50,889,906 of record NC_041409.2, read on the forward strand.
TAATAAACGTTTGATGAAAATGGCTAATCAGTTCAGAAATAGTTTTTGCTGCATAACGATATCAAAGACTTTGAGTAAATTATGTTGTATACTTCACTTTCATCTGTAATGCAAGCTGCCTAAAAAAATTCTAGCACACTGCTATGGCAGGCTTCTTCACACAACAAACCTAAATGGAAATGTTACTGGTTTCTAATCTTCCAGTGTTAACAAAACTGCCAGAACATTCTTAGTTAAGCTTTCTAAATAAAATCTTGTTATAGCTTGACTCCCCTTTAGACTTTCTGCCAACCATCCCAGGTATGTGTGTGCCTGTGGATGAAGCTTACTAAGTTTACCCATGTTTTATGAAGCCAGACTAACGCAATGACAAAACAAACGCAATTCTTGATTCAGGTAAATAAAAACATTCAGGTGTAGGTTAATTTACTCACTCTCCCATTTTGTTCAAGCTTATTTATAACTATGTTATCAAATCAACACAAAAACATTAAAAAGAAAGGTTGTTCGACTTAATCATTTAAGATAGAAGTAAAAGAGAGCAGTATGGCTAGAAATCCATAATATTGTATAATTAAACATGCTGTCATTCACCATTATAATGTGTCTGTATACGGGGTGGACAAAGATAGGTTTATAGTCGTGAGTATGAAAGGCCGGCAATTTTAGCACTTACGAGACTGCCCCTAAGTGCACTGTGCCATTGTGACATTTTTTTGAGTTAGTTGACAAAGCTATTGTAATAATCATAAGATAAGTCTTTTTCCACACAAATAACTATAAAACTACGTTTGCCCACCCCTATACACTTTTCAAACTAAAACATACTGTATATATTAAATAATAAATGTATTAATGATTAATCATGCACACAGGAACACCTGTTATCTGTCAAAACAATTTTTCTCATTCGGCTATGGCACGTATGGAGTTGCCATCCTGGGGGAACTGGACTACCTGAATTGGCTCCAGGTACAACCCAGATGCTACCAGCAGTGACAAGGACACTAGCAAAATGCAAAACTAGAGAAGAATCAGTCAGGAAGGATAAGGAGAGACCAACTGCCTGTGGCCACCACCTCCAAAGCCATTCCCTTTTTGGGGGTGTCTTGTTGTTGTGTCTCCAGGTCACCTGTTGTCACTTTCATTTGCACTCAAGTAGGTGAAGTTGGTTCACAATCGCTTGTGCTTCCTAACTAGACAGACTGATATCCATTTAGAATGTGATGGCTAAGTGCTCCCATAATTTTTCTGAACAGTGTAAATCTGTGTGTATATGATAGATTACACAGACTCAAATAAATAGTACTCTTTCATTTATTATTTATTTAAATTAAAGGCAGTGACTATATTACATGAAAAACCTCTCAACAAAGCCATATCACTATATTAAGAAACAAGGAATTTGCATACGAGCTTAAGGAGAAAATATACAATTAAGAGAACGGTGCTTGACCCTGTCTAATTAGACATGCAAAAATCTTTTATTGTGCCTAACTAGATTGTTGTTATGCAAGGAATGGGGACTCCAGGCACTATGTGTAGAATGGTAATGAATAACCTTAGCTGTTACTTTTAAATATTGCTATAAAATGCCAAGAGTATTTTCTCTTTAAGATCCTACAAATCTAAATTGCCAATGTTTATTGTTTAAAAATAACTTTTTAAATCTTTAAACTTTTTTTTCCCCCCAATTCTAAAAATGAACTGTTACTAGATACTCTGGAGGCACTGATTTCAACACAGATGTACTAAGGAAGGAATACAGACTGGGCAGAATTGAAGCAAGTGTTGCGTAAATAATGGAAAGTCATAGTTTAACCAACATTTTCTTTCCTTTTCTATTAATGATTAAACAGGTTTTTAAATATAATAAAACCCAGAAAACCAATCATCTCCAAAACTCAGGATAACAATTATATCTCTCATTTCAAGCCACTGAGCCTTAACTAATCCCAGCTGCTAAAATACATTATTTTAAAGGATCTCTATGTTGAAATCGTGAAACACAATCATCATTTGTTCCATTAGAACAAATTCTTTTCAGCAATTAATTCAAACTGTAAATTAAAAAAGTAAACAGATAAATGTGTTCCCTGCACTGCAGCAGAGTGTAAGGGTGGTTCTCACTATCTATAAAAAGCTATCTAGATAGAATACAGTCCCTAACACAATGGATGTAAACTTTCATTTGATGCCAGGGAGAACTAGGATCAAGGACAGGGACTAGGCTCAGCAAGGCCTCAAAAGATAAATAATTGTAATGTGATGAATATAATAGGATGGTTTTTGATGTTTCAAGACAGCAAGCCAAGAACCAAGAAGTGCAAAGAAACCAGGAGGAGATACTCACACGGTGTCCAACTGCCAGAAGCAAAAATCTAGGGCTGAGACAGAAGGTGAGAAAAGGAGCTGTTGATTCTTGGACTGATTTAGTGCCATCTCCTGACTGTTGAGTCCTACTCACAAACTTTAACACTGATATGGAGAAAGACAGAGTAACGTAGAGGGCTGTTTTCGGAAGAAATGGATGATCTAATCTGAATAAAAGCAATGAATTACTACTGAATAACCAACACACAACTTCTAACTTAAGGTTACTTTTAAGCACACCTGATGCCATGGCTCAAAGGTCAATGAATGAACTTACAGCTGTGTCATCTGATATGTACTCTCTGGGCAAGAATGTTGCTAAAATGTCAGATGATCACCACTTGCCAGTGAGTGGACTCCGATGAATGAAGCACCTGCTGGAAAAGCCTGCAAACCCCAAAAACAAATCTGAGGGGCTGTTAGGAGCACTTAGAGGACACAAAATTAAGTGAAATCCTACCTACAGAAGGACATGACTCCACTACTGATGTCATCTGAAAGAAAATGATGGCAAAAGGTTGTTGAAGCCCATCATGAACAATGGGACAGATGCAGCCATTAAGAGAATCTACAGAAGAATAAATCCTTCGGTGCAATGTTATTAAGAGGGTTTACAGATTTGACTGAGAGGTACCACAAACATAAAAAGGTGGCAGCTAACACAGAAAGTCAAAGCAAAGGACTATATGTATGTGGAGTTTAATGAGGCCATGGCTAACTACATTTGAAGAGCTTTGATACGATCCTGGCAGGACATTCCATGTATCATGAAGAGTAGGTATGATGTAGCCCAGGATGTCCTTAGGAAGGGGAAATGTTAACCTCAACTGGAAATACAGGTAAGATGTTAAACAGATACTCTTGAGCATTCCACTGAAAACTTGGTGTTTATTGTCACCTCAGAGAAGGTAATGCTAGAAGCATTGGTTAGGGTTGGGACCTTCACTATTTCTCAAGCGTATATTGCCTAGCACTAGACATTGTGGGGGAGTGTTGGTTAACATAGTAAAAAAAAAAAAAAAAGATCTCTCCCTTAATGGTATCCAAAAACTCATGATTAACAATGAGCAGGGCAGACATGAGAACACTATAGGGAAGCAAAAATGTCACTGTCATTTTGACGTGTCTGCTCTGAGATCCAGAGGTGGTTTGTCATGTGGTGGGTGTGGCAATACACTGTATCAGCATATGCTCCTAACCTCTCCTCTGCTCTTTAAATGTTTCTTCCAAATGAGCACACCAGTCAATATGGCTCTGAAGATTATTACCCTCCTTTAGAACTCTGGCAAAAATACAAATATTTCATAATTTCTTACAATAAGAGAATATACAGGACAGCTCACTAAACCAGGATATGAATTAAAAATAAGGCGGCGGCACCAATTGTGAAACCTGCAGCCACAGAGGTCCTGCCAGACTGAACTTGGGAACCACTGGATTGGTATAAGCATATTATGTGTATTCTAGTAAAATTGACCAGTAAGCATTACCATCTGCTCCACATAAAGTTTATATTTTAATGCATTAAAAAAAATAACTATTATATTACATTCAGGTGGTCACGCTGCAACTATTGTAATACTTTTTCTGTTTACAAAATAGGTGTAATCCAAATGGAATGCTGTTTGATTTGAAAACAGTGTCAAGTCATATCTCACATCCTGTAACAAGACAGGTGAAATAGGAAGATATGCGAGAGGAAAGAAAAGTTTAGTAACTTGATGAAACAAGCATTTCTTACAGGATTTAATAACACATAAAATTTCATTGTTTCAATTTTACTTAACAAGAAAGCATAATGTGAAGCTAGCAGATAAAATATACACTGCTAGAAAAGTCAACATTTTCACACTTTCTCCTCTGGAACTACTTAACAAAAGTTGACAAAAAAAATAAAGTAATGATAGAAAAATCAGTTTTGTGCTTAAGCGAAGACAGACAAACGCAATATAGGGTTAACTACCATATATGAGGAAACCTCAGGATGTGACAGCATTTGAAAAACATCACGGAGGAAGCGAAAATAAGAAAGACAGAGAAAGATGAACAGGACCTAATCGCCCATTACTGAGAAATGCGGTGACTGAGGCTTCACTGCTGGTGTAAAAATAAAAAAGTAACAAGCAATAAAGTATGTGGTCTAATATTAAAAGGCTTACCCACGATACTACTGAAAACTGAACTCCTTTCACTGCTGCATACAATTTCTTTTACATAATACATCTCTTAAGTGCACTAGCTGATAAAACTACTTAAAGATTAAAAATTTTAGAGTTCTCTAGAGAAATAGGCCTGATGCAATTCTGGGTGATCCCACTTACCCAGGGCACATTCTCCTTTCCAAACTAAAGTCAGGCCATAGGTATGTTACAAGTAGTATCAAAAGTAGCACCTTTTGGTTCAAGAACAGTTTTTAACCCTCTGAAGTTGCTCTTCTTAATAATGTGCGTCATTGTTAGAATAAGTAAACAGTACATTAAACATCCATCATCATAAAACGTACTCACGTAAGTCTTCTGTATTGTATTTTACTGTGTATTGTGCATGGGTGATCTGTACTGCGTTTCATGTAACAGATCAAGTAAGATTCCCTTACATGAATTTATACAACAGGCAAATAAAGAATCTTGATCTTGAGAAGGTTGCCGAGTCCTGACCAATAAATGAGGGGGAGTGGCAGATCTTCAGGCAAAAGCTCAACCCCATTTAAATGCGTTTACTGTTTTTGCACTACTCTGATTTTCAACAAGTAGTTATTTAATAACATTTTAGCAAAATATACTTGTTTGGGATGGTGTGAGTATACAACTGGATGACTTCCTTTAGGCTGCCTCACACACATACTAGGATGCTATCCAAACAAAACCAACAGTGACATTTCACACAGTGGACCAGTCTGTACTATCACACACAATGGCTGCATCAACTTAATTCAGACAAAATCTAGGCAACACAAATATTGAATGGTTAAAAAATTAACTGTTGTGGTGAACCCCGGCAACTACACACTTCATAATTTGTTCATAGTTACATAGTTCAACTCTTCTACGCAACTAAGTGCCAAAGGGGCTTGTGTATTTCATGAGACCTTCACCTGTTTTGTAAAAAGAACTCACCTTCACATATTTGCTCCATTCAACATCCAGCTTGTGAACTACTAATTCATCTCATTTGCAGAATTTACACTAAACAAGCCTCGCCAGGCTAGGTTCTCCTAATGGTATAAGAAATGTCACCAACCAGTAACAAGAGCAGCCTCTGTTTTAAAGGAAAAGTCATCTCTCTCTTTCTCTGGACAGAAATCTGACCATGTCATGGATGACAACAGAAGATATCAAAACACATATCAGGTTGTTTTTTTGAGGTGCTGTGTGAATATGCCTAATATGTTAGGTTTTTTTTTGTTCTTTATTCCGCCTTATACAATTTCTTGTATTAGGAATTTGTTAGTTTTCGCATACCCCTTGGGGTCAGAGCACAAGGTCAGCCATTGTACAGCACCCCTGGAGCAATTAAAGGTTAAAGGCCTTATTCAAGGGCACAGCAGAGTAGGATCTCTTTTGGCAGTGACGGAGACTCGAACTGGCAACCTTCGGGATACCAGCACAGATCCTTAGCCTCAGAGCCACCACTCCGCCCAGGTTGGGGAAAAAAAAAAACCCTGCAAAATCTAATACAGGTCTGCAATTTTTAGTATTGCAATGCTAACACTGGTCAACAAGCATTTTGCTACTGGGATTCTTTCACCTATTCTTTTAACAAATTTCACTTGCTGACTGCAAATCTGAAAACCGTTTTTGTTTAGCACGTCTCATTTTTCAGTTATGATGTTCCAGGTTTTCGACAACTAGGGTGACTGGACAGTAAAGATGCATAACCATTTTGATAAATACCGGTAATTTTACTAGGGATGACACACACTATTAACAGCTGTGAGTTGTTTACCTTGTCATTATTAATTTTATTTAAAAATTATTCATTTTTAATTAGCGGAAAAAATTTTTGCTACGGATTACTAAGTCTTATGACTCTTAAGCATAATGACACAACTCAGACTTGATGCTGCAGTAGGTAGTCGGTTGTACTGTTTCCTTAACATAACACTGCATTTCACGATTAGATTCACCATTACTTTGAAAATTTTATCAAGGTGATGGACAGAAACGTCGATGTGTTTCAGCATTAAAGAAATAAGTTTGGTCTCGAGAAAAGTGAAGCCGAAACTAAGGAAGGTGTTTTTGTTGGTCCTGAAATCCATGAACTGATGCTTGACAATGAGTTCGAAAGGGAACTGAAGCCAACTGAATCAGCACCATGGGCATTCGTGCAGGTTGTCCAGAATTTTCTTGGCAGTCACAGAGAAGAGAGTTGTGCTGAGCTTGTGGAGAACATGCTGGTATCGTCTTCTGGTTTGTTTTCAAAATAAACACATCAAAATTTTGGTGGGACAGAGTTCAAACTCCAGATATTGTCCTGATACACTGCCTGGCCAAAGAAAAAGTCGCCACCAAAAAAACAAGGTCACACACTCTAATATTTCGTTGGACCGCCTTTAGCTTTGATTACGGCACGCATTCGCTGTGGCATTGTTTCAATAAGCTTCTGCAATGTCACAAGATTTAGTTCCATCCAGTGTTGCATTAATTTTTCACCAAGATCTTGCATGATGGGTGCATCACTTCATCTGCCTCTCTTCTTACCCTGATGCGCCCATCACTCTGGAACAGGGTAAATCTGGACTCATCAGACCACATGACCTTCTTCCATTGCTCCAGAGTCCAATCTTTATGCTCCCTAGCAAATTGAAGCCTTTTTTTCTGGTTTGCCTCACTGATTAGTGGTTTTCTTATGGCTTCACAGCTGTTCAGTCCCAATCCCTTGAGTTCCCTTCGCATTGTGCGTGTCGAAATGCTCTTACTTTCACTATTAAACATAGACCTGAGTTCTACTGTTGTTTTTCTTCGATCTGATTTCACCAAACGTTTAAGTGATCGCTGATCACGATCATTCAGGATTTTTTTCCGGCCACATTTCTTCCTCGAAGACGATGGGTCCCCACTATCCTTCCAGTTTTTAATAATGTGTTGGACAGTTCTGAACCCAATTTTAGTAGTTTCTGCAATCTCCTTAGATGTTTTCTCTGCTTGATGCATGCCAATGATTTGACCCTTTTCAAACAGACTAACATCTTTTCCACGACCACGAGATGTGTCTTTCGACATGGTTGTTTAAGAAATGAGAAGCCAGCTGAAAGACATTCGCCCATGCAGTAATTATCCAATAGGAGGCTCGTACCTATTTGCTTAGTTAAATCCAGGTGGCGACTTTTTTTTTGGCCAGGCAGCGTATATTGATATTCAAACGTGTCAAAACGTCAATGATGTGTATCTCAAAAACCTGACGTGCTAGCTTAATTCCGATTCCACATATGAAATCAGTGTAAAAAAACTTAAGAGCTGGTGGGAAGTTCCCAGTAGCAAACAAAAAATATTTTTTGTAGACCTGTGTAATGCATGCCTGAATCCATTCATTACCTGAATATGAATGTGATGGCACAACGTTTGATTAATCACAATCAAGGCTGAAATTAATTTATTTAAGTACATTCCAAAGAGGGGTCAGGGCACAAAGAAGAGGATACTCTAAGCTTAATCTCTGAAGCAAAGTAACAACCCACAGAAACAGCTCTGACCGCCACTGTCAAAAGACTAATAACACTAAAAGTGTAGTACTTGGAAATGGCCTGCTCTTTTACTTTGCATGCTATTCTCACTCTGTCACTGTCTTACTGTCTCGTTTTCCTCCTTATCCTTTTTAGGACAGTGAGACAACAAAAATAAAAAGTCACAAACACAAACTTAAACCCTTATGGGCCACACGTATAAGCAAAGTTTAAAAATTTTCAGACACTTACTAATTTTTAATTGGAATATTTAAATCTTATTTTCTGGCTAATTCAACAGTACTAATAAAGTAGCAGTTGTTTTCTAGGAAAGTGAATGTGTTGGCCTTTCACAATTACAAAAATAATTCAAAAAAAAAAAAAAAAAAAACTTCCTGGATAGCTTCTTTAATTTGAACTTGTATTTCAAGAAAAAGAGCTAAGGCCACTTAAAATCCAAATTTAACAATTTCTTACATAATTTCTGATCATTTTAATAATCAAAAGTGATAAGAAAAAAATGTATACACAGTTAGGTCCATAAATATTTGGACAGAGACAACTCTTTTTCTAATTTTGGTTCTGTACATCACCACAATGAATTTTAAATGAAACAACTCAAATGCAGTTGAAGTGCAAACTTTCAGCTTTAATTCAGTGGGGTGAACAAAACGATTGCATAAAAATGTGAGGCAACTAAAGCATTTTTTTAACACAATCCATTAATTTCAGGGGCTCAAAAGTAATTGGACAATTGACTCAAAGGCTATTTCATGGGCAGGTGTGGGCAACTCCGTCATCATCAATTAAGCTGATAAAAGGCCTGGAGTTGATTTGAGGTGCGGTGCTTGCATGTGGAAGATTTTGCTGTGAACAGACAACATGCGGTCAAAGGAGCTCTCCATGCAGGTGAAAGAAGCCATCCTTAAGCTGCGAAAACAGAAAAAACCCATCTGAGAAATTGCTACAATATTACGAGTGGCAAAATCTACAGTTTGGTACATCCTGAGAAAGAAAGCAAGCACTGGTGAACTCAGCAACGCAAAAAGACCTGGACGTCCATGGAAGACAACAGTGGTGGATGATCGCAGAATCATTTCCATGGTGAAGAGAAACCCCTTCACAACAGCCAACCAAGTGAACAACACTCTTCAGGAGGTAGGCGTATTGATATCCAAGTCTACTGAGAAGACTGCATGAAAGTAAATACACAGGGTGCACTGTAAGGTGCAAGCCACTCATAAGCCTCAAGAATAGAAAGGCTAGATTGGACTTTGCTAAAGAACATCTAAAAAAAGCCAGCACAGTTCTGGAAAAACATTCTTTGGACAGATGAAGCCAAGATCAACCTCTACCAGAATGATGGCAAGAAAAAAGTATGGAGAAGGCATGGAACAGCTCATTATCCAAAGCATACCACATCATCTGTGAAACATGATGGAGGCAATGTGATGGCTTGGGTGTGCATGGCTGCCAGTGGCACTGGGACACTAGTGTTTATTGATGATGTGACACAGGACAGAAGCAGCCGAATGAATTCTGAGGTGTTCAGAGACATACTGTCTGCTCAAATCCAGCTAAATGCAGTCAAATTGATTGGGCGGCGTTTCATGATACAGATGGACAATGACCCAAAACATACAGCCAAAGCAACCCAGGAGTTTATTAAAGCAAAGAAGTAGACAATTCTTGAATGGCCAAGTCAGTCACCTGATCTTAACCCAATTGAGCATGCATTTCACTTGTTGAAGACTAAACTTCAGACAGAAAGGCCCACAAACAAACAGCAACTGAAAGCCGCTGCAGTAAAGGCCTGGCAGAGCATTAAAAAGGAGGAAACCCAGCATCTGGTGATGTCCATGAATTCAAGACTTCAGGCTGTCATTGCCAGGAAAGGGTTTTCAATCAAGTATTAGAAATGAACATTTTATGTACAGTTATTTAATTTGTCCAATTACGTTTGAGCCCCTGAAATGAAGGGATTGTGTTAAAAAAAATGCTTTAGTTGCCTCACATTTTTATGTAATCGTTTTGTTCACCCCACTGAATTAAAGCTGAAATGTACACAGTGTATTATATTTATTTTTTACATTTGAAACAGAATGACACTTTGCTTATTTAATACCAAGTGATTTGATTTCATGTCAATGCCTGTTAAAGTACTATCAGGAATGTACATAAGAAGCACAAGGCAATCATTGCGAGAGCATATCACCAATTTCGGGGTAAATTTTCTTCCTTTTCCCACATTCATAAGAAGTCAAAATGGTACTCTATATGCTTTCAAAGCCACCAAGTGTCAATTTTCACACTTTAAAATGAAAACTCAGTTCTCAAGTTCATTAATGACAACATTTTTTTGGTGATGAAGAACTGTGACAAATAGCAGCAGAACTGGCCATAATAGCATTTTTTCTTTTTGATTTAGCTGTCTTAAGCACAGAAAATGCCAGACTCTTTTGCTTTTATCCTTTATTTAGGTGCTGGCATTTAAAGGAGAAACTTGTCGGTTTATGTTAGGACAATATAGCATTCTACTGCACCAAGACAGGTGGCATTCAGATCCTTTGCAAAGAGTACAGAAAACATGAAGGCAGGAGGATTAACATAATCCAAACATTAATAGAGTAAAGGTTTCATGAAGAGAGACTCAACAGCTTAGGAGTAGGAGTTGCATTTGATTTAATTATAACACGTACATAACTGCTGTGACATTAAGTGACATGTTCAACTCAAACATCAGATGTAATCTTTCCAATAAAAAAGCAACAGTTGACCAGGTCTTGAAATAAAAACATAACATTTACGTGTTATATTTAAAATCGGTAGATATTCAATCAGCACTTTCAAACTATCAGAAGAAAAATGCAATGGCAGCACCAAAGCTGACCAAAGAGTCGAACGTCACTGCAGCCAAAGCTTTATTAACATTTAACTATCACAGCTGAAAATTGCTTTCTTCGAGGAGTGAGGGAGCTCTAAGCATGAAAAAGAATGGACAGAACTCCAGGCTCACTTCAAGTCATTGGGTACAAATCAAATGCAAACATCTGTAACACCAAATGAGAAAAGTTCTGTTTTTATTGTAACTTGATAAAAAACTATGCTTAACAACTCACTCAGTGTAATGCTGAACATTTCTTATAAAACTAATCTGTGAATTCTGTATTAAACTGATTATCTAAACAAAAGGCCAAAATACAATTTTGACCTTACACCCATAAAAAAAGCACACACAAATATGTCAGGAACATTCAAATTTTACCAAGGTATCTGAACCCTGATGCAGGCTGGAAAAATGTTGACCTTTGCTAATCTATAGCAATTTTCCTGTCTCGATTTCCAAGTCTCAAAGCCACACCAAAAACCATGTTCTACTGAAAAAAATCCTGGCACAGATAATAACACTGCTAAAAAAAAATTAAAATGGGGAAAGATAAATTTCCATTCTCTGGGTTCAGTTAAGTTAAAAACACATGCAGTTAAGTGTAACTTAGAGCAGATATTCCGTAGCAAGAAAAGGCTAACAAGTTACCACTTGGTCCTCATGTGAACCTACAGTACAAGCTCTGCTCAAAAGTGCATACAATGAAGCATTAAAATGATAAAAAAAACTATACTTAACTTTTACAGCTGTATAAACAGCCACACACATTGGGAGATACACAGGCATGGGAGGCGGTGACAGCAAACAGTGGGCATCTTTTAAAGCGCATTAACTGCCAAAGTAGTAAGCATGCAAAGCAAAGCGCTTCCATTATAGACTTAACATTACAAATCCACTCCTATTGAAACAGAAATTAAAAGTACACCCTTGTTGTTCAAATTGTGTTTACCACAAACCAGTAATAAAATGACTGGTTAAGAGCCTTAAAGTACTAATTCATTTTACGCTAGTTTCATCTATGATCTTTAAGCATTATGAATCACAGATATAAATATATTACTTCCCTTACTGACAAAATTAAAGTTCTTCCTCACCTTATGTAGAGTATGATCTACACTAACTTTTGATTCTTCATTTAACCTGAAGCATATGCGAAAGATGAAACCTATGATATCACTGAGGATTTTCTGTTAATGCAGCCTGTCTGCTTAGCAGTCATTAATTAGAATATGGGACACACAAGACCACACGTTTTCTCATCCTAGATATCGAAGTAGTTGTAGAGTGTTGTACAGTGTTAGCCATTATGGATACCATGAGAAGTGAAGCAAAATGACACCCTTTATTGCCTAACTGAACAGATTACAACATGCAAGCTTTCAAGGCAACTCAGGCACTATAGCTTGCCAGTAGAGAGAACTTGAGCTTTCTCAAAAGCTTGCATACTGTAATCTGTTCAGTTAGCCAATAAAAGGTGACATTTTGCTTCACTTTTAATAGGTATCGAAGATTATCACAACTCAACAGTGGATAAATGATGATAAGCATAACCTTTAAAAGCACACTTTAATCTCAAAGAGTGCTCAAGGTGGAGGGGTTTTTCTAGGTATGCTCAACCCTATTATCTTTAGTTCAAGTTATTTTTGTTCTTTTTGTGAGACATTTGAACTTCCCCTCTCATTTTTATCAGTTTACAAACTCATAAAACATTGTCTTGTTCAAAAATTAAAAGAGCACTATCGATGGACATTTACAGTCTAGGGGATTTCCATTTGAACTGTAGTACTAAACACTGAATTGATTTGCACCTTTCTACTACTTTTCTGTTTGATAAAATTTCTGTGGTGGCCGGACGTGCATGGTCAGTACAAACCTCAAGTACTGTGCCAAAAAATTAGTTAGGCTTTCCTGGCCTTTCTGGAATTACGAGAATAAATGAGTCATTTTAACCTGTCAAAGGAAAAAGACTCCAAGAGTATTCTACATCTGACTTTTTTTTTTAAAGACAGACAAATCAGAATTGAGGAACAAGCTAGTCAGCATAGCTGACTCCAATGATGGTTTAGATAAGTTATAAGAGAACCAAATATCTTTTGGATAGTTAATAGTCTAAACAATAAGTCAGTGTTATTTCAGAAGAGGCTAATCCTGTCAGTCAATCCTGTCAGTGTGACTTGTTTCTTTGAGTAAGAAAGCAACTTAAGAGGCTGGAAGCAAGACTATAACATTATTTATTTAGAGTGGTACATTAGCACAGTCATTACATGGCTCTACAGATTAACACTAGAATTACCAGAGTCTACGAAAAAACTCGTAGATCCGGCCCATCTTAAAACCATTCGCAGCTCTCTTTTGTCTTCTAAATGTGCCGATTAAGAAGCCAGCAAGCAGCCGGTTATTCCATCCCCCACCATCGCAGAGCGTTCACTAAGTTTTCCCAGCTCTTGCCTTGTTTGATTATCTGGGAGTGACTGAACTGCTAGAGTTTTAGTGTGGAAATAATAGATCGCTATTTGAAACACACACAGTTCATGTGTGTTCCATTTCTACAGCAATCTGTGTAAACACATTTTTAAAACAGAAACGTTTTTCATATTTTAGTAGTAAATGACAAAATGTAGGCATAAACTATATAATGTTATATAATATGTTATACAGTACACACATACATTTGGTTTGCGTCTGTAACACACGGTGTGCATTTATAGGACTTGTAAAAGTTACTGTTTTTTTTTTTTACTTTTATTCTCTCTAAATCACGATCACGATACATACTACCCCCCCAACCAGGGATCTGACGCTGTTATTTTTTATTTGAAACGGAATAACTGGAGATGTGAGTGGTGTTTTGAGACAATGGAACTGGACATTCTCTCATCTGGAGGGATAAAAGCTGACACACAAACGCTGGCGAATCTGCCTTCTTCGTATCTCACCGTCACTTGATTTTTTTATTCGGTTTTATTGAGTGTTCCTGCTCATGCTGAATTAGAGTGCACCTTATGGTGAATGATGTCAAAACAACAAAAAAACACAGACGTACGTATATATGATATTTGGAATTATTCGTTTTATGACCTGTATAGTACATTTCGGAAAACTTTGTGGCACAGATGCAACATTATTCATATTATTCATATTCATTCGCATAACATCTTGCGTTTTGTAATCAGTGAATGCGTATTTTTTTTCCCCGATCTTGCCAGTCCCCACATGTTGCTGTATGCTGTTTCTTTTGTATACTCCAGGACATGCAGAGGATAGAATAGTACAGAGCAGTAAGTTCAGCGTTATATGCAATAATCAGATTCAAATGTTAACTGTTCACACACACGCAAGGATAGTCTTTCCTACATTTACAACGTGTGTACCTGTTACAATGTACACGCTTCTCTCTATGCTGTGGTTCCTATTACACACCTGAAAGAAACAGACAATATATGTGAAAACATCATCGCACTAATGCAATATTATTTGAAAATGAACAGCGTCAGATCGGGTGTGGATTTATGTTGGCACTATTACTGAAAGAAAAAAAGATCAACATATGCGTTGATCCAGCAGAACTGAATAAGCTCACGCGCTCGTTAACTTTAAAATGTCAATTGCGGTTATTTCTGTTGATTAATTCATGCTTTTTTACTTAGAGTCAGAACAGGAGCTTTTTCAGCTTATTCAGCTTCTGATCTGACTCAAACAGCACCAGTATAACTTCACATCCGACCAAGGTTATTATAGTTTTGCCTTTTTATATTAGTTTTTATTTCTATATTTTTTCTGACCTTACTTGGAAATTCAGTTTAGTTTTAGTTTTCCTTCATCATGTATTTTTAGTTTTAGTTTAGTTTTTATTTCCCAAAGACATTTCTATTTTATTTTTATATATATTAGTTTCAGTTTTAGTTTTAGTAATTATGGCATGGAGTGCCTACGGAGTTAGTTTTGTGTCACAGTCAGACAGAACTGCACACTTAACAGATTTGGATACGAGTTTAATGTTAGTGGAAGCTTACTACACTGCCTGGTTTACTATCTGGTTTTGTTTTTGTCTGATAAAAACAAGCATAATCAAAACTAGACACTGAATATGAACAATTTCATAATTTTATAATTTTTAAAATATTTTCTCATGAAAATCACAGGGGCTTAGAAAGAACAGGGCTCTTGGACTTGAATGAGTGTGCAGACCCCACCTTGCTGTATTGAGGGAAACAAAGAACAACACGCATGTAGTGTCAAGGTTAGAGGTGATGAGTCTTGAACAAACCATCATAAAGGACAGTAAACCCATAATGAGCAGAGCAAGAGCAGGTAATAGGAGTATGGACAGGCATAAAACAACAGAGACAGCGCCTGTGATTAAGAACAACATATATATTATCTAAACCTGTTTATCCAGAGTAGGACTGCAGAAAATCTGGAGCCTACAGCAGCAGGTTTGGATGCAAGGCAGGAAAAATCCCTGGTATGCAATACTGTATGTATGATAAGGCTGATAAGAACAGTTGAAATATCATATTCTTTCTATCTATTTTGAGAGAGATAGAAAAACATTGAAAAAAGGGAGACAAATATTTTAAAATATAATTCTGCTAATGGATTACTTTCACAATATCAGGTATTTTGAGTTGTGCATATGAACTAAAAAAGCTAAATTAATAAATATGGAATAAATACAAAAACCCATTAGTATGTTTAGTTTTTCATCACTTGTCAGACTCTCTACCTTTGTTTGTATCACTTCGTTGTTAAACAATGTTTTTAAAGCAAAAGTGATTGGTCAGCAACAATATGCTGATCTTATATGATGACCTCGATCAGAGCCGTTTTATTTTCAAAAACCGGGAGTGCTCTCCCCTCGACTTTCTTCTATACTCAGATTTGGGGATGGATACTGTATTTGAGGAGTAAACCGCAAGACAATGATTATATTATTATATTATGTACATTAAGAAACCAGCAACAAAATCAAATTAATAATATATTGAACAATTATTATAAAAGTAAAGTTGAATAAATCGGACTCTGCGGCTGTATAAATAAAAAAAAAATCGAGTATGTGTTCAGGTAAAGTACCACTTCCGGGTGATGGATTTGGCCCAAAAGTTAATACAGATCTATAATTGTGGTGTAACAACCACATTCCAGATTTCATCCATCTATCTAGTTGCGTTTTTGAGTTAATCGTGTTTACACACACGCACACACACACCCCAACACACACATACACGCACGCGCATACACACACAATTCCAAAAAACAGTATTGTTGGACATTGGTTAGTCTAACATCAAGATTCATCAAAATATCGAGGTCGAATTTTTTCATGATTACTATACTTTCTCTATATTTCGTTTATGAGAAAGTAAAAACGATTTCTCCTGTGCGAAGTGACAGGTGAATTGCTGTCAACAAAAAGCAGACACCTGAGAAATAAACTGAAACGTTACTCACTCGTGATTTTTCTGTCCATATGATAAACGTTTTGTTGACCAGCACATTCTGACTTCAGCTGTTTGAATTACATCTTGATATACAACAAGCACAAAGAAAGGCGGCACGCAAATCGCTTTCTATTTCTCACGCTTTATGCACCCGCAATCAGCTTGCTCTGTCACCGCAAATGCTATGTGAACAGCCGCCCTCCGTCACCAGCCGCCGTTCACTTGATGAATATATTCAGGCGGCTCGTGGTGGATGACTTTCTGTTTTAGAGTTAAAACTTACAAGGGTTAAAGACTAACGGCAAGAATATTCATTCAAAAACGAAAACTAAAAATATTTTAGTAACTTATTATTTTATTTCAGTTAGTCTTTCCAGCTACTTTAATAGTTTCATTTAATTTTAGTTTTTCATTTCGGTTTTGTTAATTATTTTATTTCAGTTTACGAAAATGTTTTTTTAATAATAGTTTCAGTTTTGATTTTAGTTTTCCTTAACTATAATAACCTTGCATCCGACCTGACGCTGTTCGTTTTCAAATAATATTGCATTACTTCGATGATGTTTTCTGATTGGTACTATTCGCGTCATAAAATGATTTCTTCAAAACGCCACATATATTTGTCTCTTTCTTTTTTTAAAATGTGCGTTGTAGCACTCAGCAACTGGCCACCTGCATGTTCTTGTGCACACTGAATAAGACAGCGCTATATGCAATCATCAGATTCAAATGTTAACAGTTATATAGCACGGAATGGAAATCAGCAGTTCTTAGCATTCCACCACGCAAGCTGTCATATCAACCTCCTACTGTAACTTGCTTTCTGTTTTCTTCGGTTATAGTCTTGAATAAATGTGCACTTGTTTTGTTATACTTTTACATCAACATATGTTCCTGTGTTTGAGCTACATGGGCATACTCAAAAAATACACGTGTAATGCCACGAAAAGTGCATGCAGACACTTCAGTTCGCAAGCATTGGTACGACAATGAAGCCACAAGTACACTGCAGAGCTTTAGCGCGTCTTTATGTGAAAACAGCATTATCAGATGGGGAGTGTCTGATGATTGCATATAGCGCTGAAGTTACTGCTCTTTACTATGTTTTCCTCTGCATGTCCTGGAGTACAAAAGAAACAGCATACAGTAACACGTGGGGACTGGCAATCTTGGGGGAAAAAACACGCGGTCGTATGTATCGTGATACACTGCAGAACTATAGCGAGTCTTTATGTGAAAACAGCAGTGTCATATGGGGTAGGAAAGGATCCTGAACGCGACTGAGACAATGAAAAGTGAATTAAAAAAAATAAATAAAGCTAACCTTTACAAATATCATAAATTACACCGGCTGTTACAGACTGAAATCAAATGTATCTTTTTATTCTAAAATAGTGAAAATAAGAACACTTCTCAAAAGGGAGTTGTGCAGGATCGAACTCATGACCTTCTGATTCCCAGTCAGCGACTGATACTGTTGCGCCACGGAAGCAGTGATCGCTAATGCGTGTCAATGTCACACACTAAGGCGGCTTTTTTTGGTGGTGGCTTTTTTTTTGTACCTTTTGTGAAAGTGTTTCTTTGATATTTGGACTTCAGGCTTCATAAATTATATAGTTTATGCCTACATTTTGTCATTTGTTACTAGAATATAAAAAACGTTTCTGTTTTAACAATGTGTTTACACAGATTACTGCAGAAACGCAACACACATGAAATGCGTGTGTTCCAAATAGCGATTGATTATTTCCATT
This sequence comes from Erpetoichthys calabaricus, assembly GCF_900747795.2. Taxonomy (NCBI): domain Eukaryota; kingdom Metazoa; phylum Chordata; class Cladistia; order Polypteriformes; family Polypteridae; genus Erpetoichthys; species Erpetoichthys calabaricus. The sequence goes on from NC_041409.2 coordinate 50,908,026, forward strand.
CTAAAACTCCACTCACTCCCAGATAAACAATCAAGGCATGAGCTGGGAAAAGCTCGTTTACGTTCTAAGTCGGTGGGGGGATGGAATAGCCGGCTGCTGGCAGCATGTCTTTATCAGTACATTTAGATGACAAAAGACGCTGGCAGAGAGGTGAGAACGGTTTTAAGAAGCGATTTAAGGTGGGCCGGATCTACGAGTTTTTTCGTAGGCTCTGGTAATTCTAGTGTTAAGGAGAGATTCCCCGACAGACATGATGTGAAGTGCCACATTAACACTGTGTCACAGTGCAACTTTCCTCCTACATAACTCTGGAATCAAAACCTAAAAATGAACAACTGGTTTGAAAACTGGGCAGTGTTTACATAATTGGGTAAAAAAGAACACACACTCACATTTATCAGACATAAACCTATATATAAGAGCAGAAAAAAAAACCTACAAGAAAAATTCATCAGGGATTTAAAGGATGGCAGCAAGGGTGTTTTAAATTCATAGTCCGATTACATTGAAGGTGACCTCAAAACAAAACTGGCACATTTGCAATGCAATCTTTTACTGCTTTGTTCCAAAGATGAGCATTTATCTAAGCTTCTGTTTAAAAAATATACTACATTGAGTTCACATCTATTGCACAGAAACTGAATTTAAGATGTTGAGAACAAATCAACAGCTGGCAGGATGCAAATGTCCTTAGGTTCTTATATAACACAGGCTACATGCTACACACAATTCAGGAGCACATGCAACAGACACAGATTAGTCAGCCTACCACTCCAAAGCCCTTTAGGCAATTCGATGATTACACACATACTGTACACATACACAGCAATGGCTTACTATACAGAAATTTAAAGTACTGCATTTGGAACAAAAATAAAATAACTTCAAGTCTGAAGACAGGAACTTAAAAAAGGCTTTTTTCCTCCACAAATGTTATCAAGCACTTGGTCTCAGTTGAACTGATACAATGTACGACATAGTATTAACAGGCGAATGGGACAGGTGTATAAAACCCTGGTCCTGGACTACCACTATGGCTACAGGGTTTTATTCAAAACTTTTTTTTTCTTCTTTTTTTAAACTTTGGACAAAAATAAATCAAATATCTTTCCCTGGCTATGCCTTTAGTGTCACAAATAGAAAAAGTGAATTTCTATTAACTTCAAAAGGCATCTTATTTTCGTCAAAATCATTTACTGCTCAAAGGTCAGTTCAACCTCCATTCACCTATGAACCAATTCCATTTGTATTCAGCCCTGGCCTTAGGGTGTCACATTGGTCACATGCTTTCATTCCAAATAGTTTGTTCATTAAGTTACTGTATTGGAAATGTCCAATAACTTAAATGGCTTGTCATTAAATTTTGGGCAAGACCAAGAACTTAACCCAACCTCTATTAGCCTCCCTGTCAACACATATACATTCCGTGGATCTTTCATTACCCAATTATTTCTCCTCTGTTTCTAAGTATTTGCTAGAAATCAAACCACATTTATATTTGTTCATGATAATCAGATATGAGTGCAAAGGTTTTCTGATTACATCTTGCTAACGACTGGTACTTTAGGACACAGACAATAAAATAAGTACACTTTGGTCTAATTTCATTAACAAATACAAACTGCCCTACTGGTCAGCTGTGACACTCCATGCTCTTTGACTGCAGTTAATCATTTAATTAAAAAACACAATCTAATCTATTGGCTTTACAGATTGAAATAAAAAATAAATTGGTTGGAACAAACACTTGAAGCTTTAAGGGGCATTTCAGGACCAAGGCTAAACACCCTTGGTTAAAAGAAAAATTGGGAGTGATAACTTCATTTAATGTTTACAAAAGCCACCTTTTGTTTTAAACCCATAAATGAAGGGAAAATCTGTATCTTTGCTCACAGTAAAAATTATATACCACTACAATACCCATTCCAACATTAAGTGAAAAGCAAAATAATACCTAGTGCTCAGTGCATGTCTAGTAGAACACAGAAACCTGGAAAAAGCACGATGCACAGTGAGTCAAACCTCAGAAAAAGCATATAACAATAAATATACTCTTACCAGAACAACATCAGCACACTGGACTCTACAATCAGTGACAGGTGTCATACCATGGCCCACTGCCACAAGTCTAGAGTCAATTTAAAGTAATCCACCCAAAAATCACCATTTATGTTTCTTTTTTCTCATGTTTTCTAGGAGAATAGTTATAACACAGTTCCTGATAAAATGGGCTTGAAAGGGGGACTTGGTTTAAGCATAAGCAAACAATAACAAAACATCCCTGAGGAGAAAAAAAAAAAGAAAAAATTACAAGTTAATCTTGTCACATACCCCAAAAGTCAGGTTATCCAGTTACATGGTCACAATGTCCCAAATTTGTATTTTGGCAAAAATATTGCTAAGTAAATCGTTCCTGAGAAATCTTTTTAACTGAGGATTCATTCAGCTTCATTCATTAGCGAGTCCTGCCTACTAAAAGACAATTCATTGACTGCCATGGTGCCTCATGCATCATCATCATTGCCGCAAAAAATGACCAGGTGGAAAGTTAGCCTTGTATTTGTACATTCAAGAAGATTAAACACACAGAAAGCCCCTTCACTGCTATGGCTTCACAAACTGCCAATGAAAAACCCAAAAGTACTGTAGTTGAGGAGTATATGAAGCCTCAAGTCAGCCAATGAGTAGGCAGGACTCCTGACCAATGAATAAAGAGATGGATGGATCTTCAATTCAAAAGCTATATCTCATTTAAACCTACTTCATGGTTGAGATTTTTCCAGAAACAGCTTTGAGAAGTTGTTAGCACATGACTGGTGCAGAAGACCAGCCCTGCTACAGACAGACACCAAGGACACACAATGTTCGAATGCACACTCTATTTATTTACAGTTCTTTTGGCACACAACACACAGTGCACCAATCCTCAATTATGCTCAGTCCTTTTTCTTCCTCAAGACTTCCACCGCCTCTACTCCTCTCCTCGCAAGCTCCGTCCTCTTCCACCTGACACCAGCTCCCGGCCCCTTTTATAGTGCACCCGGAAGGTGCTCCAGGTGCTTCCCAATTAACCTCAGGCAGCACTTCGGGTGTGGCGGAATTGCTGCAGATCTTGTATCCGGAGCTGTCCAGGTGCCCCCTGAAAGTGACCACGGACCCCAACAGGTTTGAGCTTCTAAGCCCCAAGCCCGTGGCCCCGATGCAACCCAGAGGGGCTGCTCTCTCATGTCCCAGGGTATAAATTACCCTTCTCCTGGTTCTCTGCTCCTCCGGGTCTCCCAGTAGGGCATGATCCCTGGCCATCCATCACACTGGATACTTGCCATTTGGATCATGTAACACCATGGAGGCTATTTGCTGGTAGTCTAGCTGGGTCCCCATTCATGCATTCTAAAAATAGAATTTAATTATCTCACTTCTCCATGAAAATACAATGTTAACATTTTTTCCAACAATCATTACAAACATGGGGTGAGTAACAGATAACTACAAGTAAGCCCGCGATTCTCTAGAGAATCATAAATCCAAGAATGTCAATCAGTTTGTGTTCTGTCCGATATTTGGATGGATGACATATCATGGAGGGTGGGTGCATCTGGGGAAATGTCATTTAATTAAATAAGCATATCTGTACTAAAGCGGTTTCATTTTGTGGAGAAGTGATTCCGTTGCCTTTGCTGACACCGACTGCTGGCAGAGTGGAGCACAGCAAGTTTAGTTTACATGTTGTGGTGTTTGTGTGCCAGCCACTGAGTCTGGGAAGCCGCTGGGTTTGAGTCTGTGACCGTTATGTGATCTATATTACTGGCACAGTGGATTAGAGCAAGTGCAGTGTACAGGTTGTGTTGTTTGGGCGCCACCTACTGACTCTGGGAAGTCACTGCGTTTGACTCTGGGGCGTGCGCTTCATTGGGAAGCCGCTGCGTGATGAAATATCATGCAGGGTGGGTGCGTCCTGGGACAGTTCATTTCAACGCGCTTCTGTTATTGTTTTTCTTCATGCAGTCTCGTGTTTGTTTTTTTATGGCTGTGTCGTCGTATATGCGGTGGTGTGGGCGGTCGCGTCCGGGCGGCTGTACAACCTGGCGTGCACGCTTCACCTCAGGTTTAGTTCACAGGTTGTAGGCATGGTAAAGTTTCCATTTAATTCAATAACCCCATTTGAACTAAAGCGGTTTCTTTGTGTGGACACCTTCGTTCATTGCTTTTATCCATGTTGTTTGGGCGCCACCTACTGACTCTGGGAAGCCGCTACGTTTGACTCAGGGCGCCGCGCCGCAGTGCGTCCGCCGTGCATAAATTAACTGTGGTTTAGTAATATAGATTAAGTCTGGGTGTACTTAAAGTCATGACCTGGCAAAACTTAAATGCAAACAGTTATAAGTCCTAAAGTAACAAAAGAAATTCTTTAAATGTTTCACAAAGTAACCTTAATGCTAAAGAGTGTAAAAACTAATGCACCACTGATTAACATCTTGCATGCATCATTATTTGTGAAAATGAAATAATTAACAAACATTTTTTAATTTTACTATTTTTTAAATCTTGAAGCAGACTTCCAGTTTTACAACTACACAAATAAAAATGGAAATCAAAAAAGAATGCAGCATAAAATCTGCTTATTTTACTGAACAGAAAGGGAGATGCCAAAAAGGAGCAGAATGGAAACATCTGCAAAAGGTACAGCAGTCGTTGGGAGATGTGCCAGTGGATCCAAACTCAAAATTAAAGATCTGCATCTATTTCACTTTACACGTCAACCAATTCCCTTTACTGTGTATGTTTTCTAAACTGTGTGTGTCATCCTTACAGGTAAGCTATGTTGACCTAAAACGCAGCATAGTTTACTAAACCAGTAAATATGAAGTCTATTAAACACAAACCCCTTACAGTAATTCAATAGTAACTACAAGGCTAAATGGCAGTTGACAGCCACTGAGGTGAATAACAGCAACTATCCTGTACAGCAATTCTGCTAATAAGGAAGGAAATGCCATTAATGTTATTTTGATAAATGCTTTGACCCCTGGAGCATAATAGCCATAATCAGCAAAGAAACAGTCGATTATTACCATCATACACATAGATCCAGGAGCACATTCATTTCATCCAGCACTGTCTCCTCCCTCTCATTTTTCAATTCCCCTCATCTTTATCACGAGGTGACATATTACATTGATCTGTCTGGCACAAGGATTAGCATTGCGGTGCAGCTGAACAGTCAAAAACAATAGTCACAAGATGCTGAGGGATATTAACTTTCATTACCAAGCAATTGGAAAAAGAAGGGCCAGAATATTAGCAGCCACATTATTTTCATGACTGGATTACACAACATATGACAGAAAAATGGAGCTCTGTAATCTTAATGTTTTATAGTTAAATTGAGTACAAACCCAAAGAAGGATGCTCCCAAGGATAAAAGCGGCTCTCGGGCCTATGCAATTTCTTTCACCTGTTCCTCTGCTCAGAATGCTCTCATTATCCCTCTGCTCATTTACCAGACAAGGACTTGAGAAAGTTCGCAAATGAAAATGGACCATTTAGGCGCTGTTGCTGATCTGGTACAGCAACTGCCTGCCTGTACCCTACATCATGGCAGTTTCCATTTTATTAAGAAAAAGATGACAGATAACATCCTGTCCTCCAAAAAAAAAACTTAAATTAATTAACCTATTATTACTATATCAAATGTATTTTAATTGCTCTGCAAAAATCCTTTCAGACAGCAGTAACCGTATCAAACGAGATACTAAGGAAGGTTTCAAGGGAGGCAGGTGAGATAATTGGGCCTCAGCTCACAGGCACTGTGTGTAAATATTACAATTTACTTCAGATTGATAAAAAGAAATGCCAGCAAGGCGGGGAAGTTAAAAAAGGATCTCACTGTCTAATGTGTTTAATGTGATAAATATAAACAAAACTGAAAAAAGAGAATACAAATGAAAAGCTTTGTCTTGTTGTGTACAATGTGTGTGTAAATATTATTAAACTAATCTCTTCATGTTCTGCAAAATCAGTTAACCCTGACCTGTAAAGAAATCATTTATCAAGGGTCATTCTTTAGATGATAAAACTAAGGCAGCCTCACCAAAGTCCAATACACAACGCAGGTAAAACACACAAATGCCAGAACAGAATAAACACCTCTGTCCCGACCTTAACCTGCAGTGGTGGATCCAGTATATCTTTTGAATGTAAGCATCATCAGTCCTGCCAAACAAAAGCAAAACAGGAGCTGTAACATTTAAAGGAAAATCGACACTGCATGGCTATTATTAGCTATATCCCAAGAAATGTAGGCTAAACCCAAAATACAAGTTGTTACTATTACTTCAAAAGATGTGCAGGGCTAAGGTCAATAAGAAAAGTGTATTTTGAAAAGTCATTTAAGACAAAGGGACACAACTGTACATAATGGGATTACATACTTATAAAAGCTGCCATTCTATGTTACAATGTTGCCTTGGGCCACAAAAAGTTTTTCTGCCATTTAAATGTGTTCATTTGTATTTGATTGTATTCATATATTTATGAAATATTACAATAGATATATACCTCACAGAAAAAAAAAATCACCAAAGCTTTAAAGGATGGCAGCAACACTGCCAAGAGAGTGCAAATTCATATTAGCAAACTGCAGCTTGGAGTTTTATGACCTGGGATCAACAAATCTACCTAATGTATTAGGGAGCCCTCAATGAGGTCCATTAAAAAAAATAAGATCTATTACTCCCTGATGTGATGTCCTCCTTCACATCAAGGTCTATCACAGCCACCAAATATTAAAAAAATAAAAATATTACTGATTGAATGAATCTATTTGGTATACCCAAACACCAGGCCCTAACCAAAGGCACTTTACTTTATTAACAATGTTAACATAAATGAGACCAGCATGCAATTTACCCAATTTCTATCAAAAGAATTTTAAATAATAAGTCATTTCCAAACATCAGCCTGTCCCTTCAATGAATGATGCAAACTTGGTGTAACAATCATGCAATTTGCTTTCTTCCATTAAACTATCCATCCTACTAACCGAAGGTTGTAAACCGGATATGGACACAGGGCGCTGGGCACATCGAGGCGCACGCGAACTGCCGCCCGCCACAGAGCAAAAAAAGAAACGAGAGGATTCGAAGGTTGTATTACAGTACGGAAACCCCAGAGGTTTACTAACCAAAGCTGTGACAACACGCTTGCGAAGGCTCAAATCAACTGTGACAACGCGCGCGCATACAATGCGCTTGTGAAAGGAGTCGCAGCTCAAACCAAAGGAGACACAGAGACGAGACTACGACCTGTGGACTGCACCTGGGGTAAAGCGTGCACGCCAGGTTGTACAGCCGCCCAGACGCGACCGCCCACACCACTGCATATACCTTCCATGATATGTCTACACGCAGCGGTTTCCCACCGAGGCGCATATTGTGCTGTGGCGCTCGCCCCACAGTCAGACGCGGCGGCTTCCCAGAGTCAGTAGGTGGCCCCCAAACAACACAATCTGTTCAAGCAGTCGGTGTCAGCGAGGGCAACAGACTCACGTCTCCACAAAACGAAGCCGCTTTAGTACAGATATGCCTATTGGATTAAATGACATTTCCCCAGACGCACCCCCCCAACATGATATGTCATCCATCCACATATCGGACGGAACAGAAACTGACTGCCATTCTAGGATTTCCGATTCGCTAGCAAATCGCGGGGATACTTCTTATGTAATAAAGCATAGCTGCTGAAGAGTTATACACATTTCTAACACTGATATTCAAAACCAGTTTAGTGTAGCTAGAGGTACACACAAATATAAGACATATCTAAAAGGCACTATATGCAGTATGTTATTACAGCTAACTTGGTTTAATCCATCATACACTATGTGTGTCTCATTTAAACCTTTATTTACAATATTATGGTTTTTAAAAATGCTATTACTGCCACACAAAGTGCAGAAGGTAATACTAACAGTACGCCCAGATATCAGCCACAACTAAAGAGTCAAAGTCAAAGTGAACTTTGTCATCTCAACCATATACAAGTATACAGATAGACGAAATTGCGAAGCTCAAGGTCCACAGTGTAACAACATGACGTGCAAATAATAAATTAAAAATAGAATTTAAATTTAAAATTAAAACACAAACAAGACAAGACATTGTGCAAAGACAAGACAAAGAAGTAGCAGGAATATTGACATGTAGTTAGCAATATGAACATTGATGCAATGTATGGTATTTGCAATCTAGATACATAAATATAGTCAATAGATATGTAATATAATAAATAAATAAATAATAGATATAGATAATACAGAAATTATCAGTGTATGATAATAGTTGTTTAAGACATGTGTAAACAATGACAGGTCAGAATGTTTCACAGCAGAAGGATATCAAGAGTGTCGAAATACTTAAAGGTCAGTATGAGATTTTCAGTTCTTTTTCTACATGCACACTAGTCTTTGCAGGAAAGTGGCTTGCATGTATAAAAGTTCTGTTTTTAGAGGTGGTTGAGGCAGTGTGGAAGATCCCAGGGGGCAGCATGGTGTTAAGAAGTCTAACAGCTTGACGGTTAAAAACTCTCCTGCAGCCTGGCAGATCTGGCTTTGATGCTGCAGTATCTTCTCTTGGATGGCAGAAGTGTAAAAAGTCCATGTGAGGGGTGTAAGGGGTCCTCCACAATGCTGCAGGCCTTGCGGACACTGCGTTTGTAAAATATGTTCTGTAGTGATGGGAGAGGCACCCCAATAATGTTCTCTGCTGCCTTCACTATCCTTTGCAGATGCTTGCAGGTTATATTTGTGGAAGCGAAAAACACGCTGAAGATTCTCACTTTACATGAAGGCTCAAGAAGTCGACGGATAGGCAAACAGAGTAATTAGGTTTATTGCAATAAACAATAACACAGACTCAACCCAATTATGCCAAACTGAGCTGAGACCCGAACAGGCCAAACAGTTTATATAATCATTTCTTATCATCTTGACCTTGTCTGAAACAATGCCTTTATCTATTCTGACTCACTACTCCAGCTGGCTTCCCACGGCCCTTCCATGGCCACCAAAATTTTCTGTATTTTGTCATTAGTATCATTCCTTGCTTCCATTTTTTCCTAAACGGCCTTCAAACAACAATTAAAAGTTACAACCAGCCAGAAATGGGTGCTCTTCTTGTAAGTTACCGTGTCTAATATGGCACACTAGACAAAGAGCCTGTTTCGACAACGTAAGATCAAATGGGCACGAGTGGAATAGCAAGTAATAAGTATAAGCACCACAAACCTGATATAGGTGTATTGAATGAATGCGTAATTAGGCCTGGAGCTGTAGTCGAAATCGCCTTTCAGGCCTCTAGAGCTTTAATCGAAGTCGCCTTTCTCTTTGAATTTTTGCGGCCATAAATCCGCCGCCTGCCGCGATGTTGGTCGAAGTCGCCTTTCTCTATGCATTTTCGCGGCCGTAAATCCGCCGCCTGCCACGATGTTGGTCGAAGTCGCCTTTCTTTTTGAATTTTGGCGGCTGTAAATCCGCCGCCTACTGCGATGTCGGTCTCGTAAGGTTTTTCGGGCAGCTGTGCAGAAGGCGACTGCGCATTCGGCTTCGGACATGCGCAGAAGGCGACTGCGCATTCGGCTTCGGACAGACCCTGCCGCGATGTTGGTCGAAGTCGCCTTTCTCTTTGAATTTTCACGGCCGTAAATCCGCCGCCTGCCACAATGTCGGTCTTGTAAGGTTTTTTGTGCAATCGCCTTCTGCGCAGCTGCCCGTTCGGCTTCGGACATGTGCAGAAGGCGACTACGCATTCGGCTTCGGATGAACGTGAGTGAGTGAGGAGACTGGCAAATTATATACAAGATTTGCATTACAGCATTCCATTTATCAATTGCTAACCAGAGTCCAGTTGATACAGACATCAGTACTCCCAAAATCGGGCATAAAGGTACTATATTTATTAGTCATGCTTAAGGTGGTCCAAAAACAGTACACAATACATTCACTGTAAATCATAATTTCTAATAATACAGTTTTGCTGACTCACAAAATCTAAACATCCCAAACATAAAACCTAAATGTTAATGTCTAACTTGGTTTGAACCATCATGTAATATGCTTACCACCTTTCAATCACTACTTAGAATATTACAATATAACATATTTCTACTATAGTCCCACAAAATCCAGCAGGTATAACCTACACTACACCAACCATACCTAAAGGACCTACCGTTGTGTTAATGATAAAACTTGGTTTAACAATTATGCAACTTATCTTCCTATAAAGTAAAGTACTGCATAATAAACAATATCAATATTATCATTTGACAAATTTATATTACTGGCCTACAAAATCCAGTAGGGATAACCAACAGTACACTCAAACACCAGCCATAAGTCAAGATGTTGTACTTTATTGATAATGTTAAGTTGAAACCAGTCGGCAATGTGCTCTCTTTTCATATTGTAAAATATCTGAAATAAGCAGATCTGCATTACAGACCTATTACAGTCCAGAAGACACTACTATTGATTATTTACAAAAGCTAAAGGCCCTATATTTTGTTTTTCATGATAAGGTGGTCCACAGCATTATTCAATATGCTCACTTCCTGCAGATCGTCATTTGTAATATTACAGTTTTACTGACTTAAAGAATCCAACAGGCATAACTAACAGTACACCAAAACATCAGCCAGACCTAAAGGCTCTACATTCTGTTAGTTCTGTTAATTTGTTTTAAACTATCAGGTAATATGGTTGCTTCCTTTAAACTGTTACTTGGATTACTACAACTTTATAGATTTCTATTACTGACCCACAAAATCCTAAAAGCTCTATGTTTTGTTAATGATACCCACTTGGTTTAACCATCATGTAGTTTGATTTCATACTGTAAACTATTGTGTAACAAAGTAGATCAATATTACAATTTTACATATTTTTACTAAAACCAAATATAATCTAGTGAAACTCCAAAAACAGGAACACCTGAAGGCGCTATATTTTATTGGCATTGTGAAGTTGAAACCTGCCTGCAATATGCTCTCTTCATAAAAATCACCATCACCTTTAATAGGGCCGATTATTACTGATCCACAAAATCCACAAAAAACAGTCTACCCAAGCACCATCCGTTACATAATTAACAAAATATAGCGCCTTTGGGTAAATTGAAATTAACCGGCAATATGCTCTCTTCATGTAAATCGTCATTTGTAATAAGGGAGGTGAACGTTACAGATTTCCACAATTCTACTGCTGATCCACAAAGTGCCAACAGTACTCCCAAAAGTGAGCATAACTAAAGGCGCTATATTTCCAACGGCATTATAACCTGACTGAAAATATTACGCAATATATTCGCTTCCTGCCAATCACGATCTGTAATCCTGCCACACTGCTTTTAGTGCCACCTTCATCAAAGGACTGATGAACCTTTACAGCCCACATCATGTATGTAATACCCAACTCCCCGCCCCGGCAGGCTTAACGAGTTTCATGACAGAACGGGATGCAAAGGAAGCCGCGCTCCTCTCACAGACACCAAATCTAGAATAGCTCAAGCCTCACCAGGAGAGAGAGAGAGAGAGTCGCAGCACAAGCCTATAAGGCACAGGACATCCACTCGCGGGCCAGCAAAAGCCGAGTCGTGATTTTATCAAAGTAGGCGACAAGTTCAAAGAAACGGGAGAACGCCGACAGGCGCTATGCTGGCAGCGCCGCGAAGAGACCCCCAACCTGCGCATTTGGTGCGGCTCGAGTTCGGCGAGACCCAAACACCGACAGTGACACTTCTACGTGTATTTTTTACACTTGAAACGACCACCGAGCTGTTTCGCTAAATACTGCCAAAAAGTCAACGCAACAAATATATGAGAAAAATATTTTGAAAGGAAAAACAGCCCACATAATCTTACCTTTATCTGCCGCGCCTGTCGAGATAACTAATAAAATGCTGTTTTTAAAGCTGCCTTCACTCGTTTTACTTGTGTTTTCAACCCACAGTCCAAATTCCAAGAAACGATTCGCCAGCACCGTCTCTCGTGCGCTGTAAAAGCAGCCGTCTCACCTGCCAGCTACTGGCTCAACCTACCCTCCTCGCCCCTAGCAACGGCCCGCCTCCCTGAACAGCCAGGAACGTGTGGGCGACTCCGGCGGCGCTAATTGCCTACGCATAAGTGACAATCACGCTGAGGAGGCGGGGCGATCACGACACTTCCGCGGCACTTCAAGATGACGCTTTTCTAATTCAAGTTTCTATTGGGGGAGCGTGCTGTCTTTTCTGCGTTACGGCCCGACTCTTGTTTGGTTTCCCTGCGAGGGAAGACGTTGTACGCATGCGTGACGCCGTTTACTTGCCAGGTTGGTGTCGATTACTGGTGGCGAGAGCTGCAGTATAACTACTGCAACTTCCACAATATTAGGATGTTGCTGATTCATTTTTTATGTTATGGATAGTAAGCAGTAAGAAGGGAATATGAATGTATTTGCCAGCTGTGAAAATGGGTACTCGCGCTCTGACTAGTCGACACGCATGAAAAAAAATCAAAGGGCTTTCGAGTTTCGCAACTGAGTGACGTAATCAAGTTTCCGGCCGGATAAAAATTCCGTAAATTCGAAATGTGCGGGCTGCTGTGATGCCGCTTTCTAGAACCTTAAACGGCCCAAAGGATATTAACGAATGATTTTCACAGAATACTAATGTAGGATGACGTTCGATGTCGTGTGAGGCCAGGAACAGTTATGTGAGAAAATCAGGATCGGAGTTCAAAGAATACGTTAGAGCAAAAATCTAACTTTACAGATCATGAGACGTCATGTTTGTGTAATTTGAATACGGACAGTGTCAAAGCATGTCATTAATGTGCACGTAAAAACGCCATAAGAGACAATATCCGCCCAATCTGCATACTTTCTGATTTCAGTGATAATGAGAATTAACTTTATCTGCCATATACACTTTTATGCATTATGATTAGTAATTTTTCACACACCCCAACTTACTGTCTAAAGAGGGAGAGAGAAGCTTGGGGTCAGAGAGCATGATCAGCTAACTGTATAGCGCCCATGGAGCAATTACAACTTAAGGACCTTTCTCAAGAGCCTAATGGAGCAGCATCCCTTGTGACACTGCTGGGATTTGAGCCGGTTACTACCACAGATTCTTTAGCCAGACTGCCATCCCTTTGTCTTGTCTATATTGTCCAATATGGAGCTGAGGAGAGGAACGGCCCAAATCAGGAGCCTAGCCTGAAAGATATGCCATTCCTCTGTTTGACACTGCTGCCCCCGCGACAGACCCAGCTACCTTCACTCAACATGCACGACTTTGGCCTGAAATGAGTAATCGGTGAAACTGGAGAAAAACAGACAGGGACAGTGAAGCAAGCTGGGAATCCAGCCAAGATTTTTGGAGTGCTAAACCACTATTACTTAATACAGAACAGCCTGCTACTTCCAATAATTAATGGGTTTTGTTTTTCTAATAATAGGGGCAACATCTGTCTGAGGAGGAGGAAGGAAAGGTGGTGCTGGACGTCAGTCTAATTGTTTAATTGTATTTATTGAGAACTGTTCACCAAATACAAGTTTAGGACATAGGGTGCTATCCAAGTGTACAGAGATGGGCACAAATTTCAAAAGTTACATCATTTTTTCCCATAGCATCCATCCAGTTGACTGAGAGTGAACTTCAGGCCCCATTTCTCAGGCCTTCTGTAGACTAGAATGACAAGCAGCAGAACTAAGGTAGGTCTGTGGACGTGCTGCCATTACAGGATCACACGTAGGTAACCCATGGTTTGAAAATATTAAATAAATAATCCAAAAATTAAAAATCCATAAAACTGAATTAAACACATACCAGAATCTGTGAACGGTGTTGAACCACATCCAGCATGACTGATCCCATTTTCCACTCATTTTCCTGTCACCTGTTCCAGCCACCCAGCCACCATCCCTGCTTTAATAATACGGTTATTCACAGAAACATGGTTTCTAAAATGCCATGCCAACTCTAATTCTGGTAGGATAAACTGGGCTAGTAAAGATATATTTCTCTACGAGTAACCTGGTTATTTTGCCATGTAAACCTGTAACTGGGTTACACTTAAGGGTTTCGTAGTGTGCGTGTGTTTGATACACTCTGTTTGCCCGTACATGTGTTGGCTTTGCACACGCTTTCAGCAGCCACAGGTAGAGGTGTCCAAAAGATACATTACCTGACGCAAATACTCAGGCAAACAAAGATTTCTTTCTCCTGACTGAAATAACCTGTCTAAATATGTTAGAAATTGCTAAAATTAGTTAGATAGATAGATAGATAGATAGATAGATAGATAGATAGATAGATAGATAGATAGATAGATAGATAGATAGAATCCACTGCATCCACTAAACAGTGTCATCTCCAGACAGAGGAGCAGCTTCAGCGACAGACTGCTGTCAATGTCCTGCTCCACTGACAGACTGAGGAGATCGTTCCTCCCCCAAACTATGCGACTCTTCAATTCCACCAGGGGAACATTACTCAATAACATTATTCAAAGTTATTGTCTGTTTTTACCTACATTTTTATTACTCTTTAATATTTTTTTTTTGTATCAATATGCTGCTGCTGGAGTATGTGAATTTCCCCTTGGGATTAATAAAGTATCTATCTATCTATGAAAGGCACTATATCCGAGACAGGACATGCTACTAGTCTGAAATATCCCATTGCCACACGAATTCAGACCCTTTACTATGAGGTTTGAAATTTGGCTAACTGTTGATCATGAATGAGATGTTCCTACACCTTGTTTGCAGTCCACCTGTGGTCAATTCAGTTGACTGGACTGATTAGGAAAGGCACACACCCGCCTATAGAAGGTTCAACAGGTAAGCAAAAACTAAACCTGGAGGTCTAAGGAAATCCCCGTAGAGCTTAAAGAGAGGATTGTATCAGCACAGATCTGGGGAGGCCCATGAAAAATTCCTGTGGCATCAAAGGTTTCCAAGAGCACACTGGCCTCCACAATTTTTAAACAAAAGAAGTTTGGAACAACCATGACTCTTCCTAGAGCTGGCCACCTGACTAAGCTAAGCATTTGTGGGAGAAGGGTTGTGGTGATGAAGATGAGCAGAAAATAGATGTTCACTCTGGGTGAGCTGTGGAGAACCTGTGTGGAGATGGGAGAAACACCCTGAAGGACAACCATCACAGCAACACTTTACTCATCTAGACTTAATGGTCAGACAGAAGCCTCTCCTCAGTAAAAGACACATGGAAAATCATCTGGAGTTTGCAAAAAGGCATCTAAAAGACTTTCAGACTGTGAGAAACGAGATTCTCTGATCTGATGGAATCAACGTTAAGTGTTATGTCTGGAGGAAACCAGGCACCGCTCATAAGTAGTGCAATACCATTCCAACAGTGAAGTGTGGTGGTGGCAGCATCATGCTGTGGGTTTGTTTTTCAGTAGCAGAGAAAGAGGGAGACTAAACAGGGCTGAGGGAAATCTGAATGGAGCAGTGTGTAAAGATATCCTTAATGAAATTCTGCTAAGAGTACTCTGCACAGCAGACTGGGCTGAAAGTTAACCATCCAACAGGACAAAGCAAAGACAACACAACAGTGGCTTAGAGACAACTCTGTGAATGTCACTGAGTGGCCCAGCCTGAGCCGAGATTTGAACATCTCTGGAGAGACCTGAAATTAGCTCTCCACTGACAGTCACCATGCAGCCTGACAGAACCTGAGAGGATCTGCAGAGATGAATGGCAGAAAATCTCCACATCCAGGTGTGTGAAGCCGGTCACATCAGGCCCAAGAAGACTCCAGGCTGGAATCACTGGCCAAGGGGCTTCCATGAAGTGCTGAGTAAAGGGTCTGAATACTTGTGTCAATGGGATAGTTCAGTTTTGAATCTTTTAATAAATGTGCATTGTTCCTAAAAATCTTGCTTTCACATTGTCATTACGGAGTACTGAGTGTTGATTAATGAGGGGAAACACTGAATTAAAATGATTTTAACACAGCAAAATATGATAACAGTAAAAGTGCCAGAATGCTTTCTGAAAGCACTATGTAAGGGACAATTTAAAAAGAAATAAGCACTTTTAAAAATGTAGTAATCAATAGCTAAGCATCATATGAAAATTAACTATGCACCAAACTGTAGAGTTGTGCTTAACATTTTGTTTTTCATACCCACTTTAAAAAAAGATTAGTGTTTGAGTATTTGTGTGTCCATCTGATTGCTAGGTCTCTGTCATTCCAACAGATGGCGCATCACAAACATTTGTAGAAATAACATTATTTTCATTTGTCATTCCAACAGATGGTACATCACACACATTAAAACTACTTTTACAAATCCCATACCAAATGGCACATAACAGCAACATATGCATTGCATTTGCCATTTCAACACAGGGTAAATCACAAACATTAGTACTAATAAAATGCATTGCGTTTGTCATTCCAATAGATGGCATATCGCTAATATTTATAGTAATAAAATGCATTGCATTTGTCATTCCAAGAGACAGCACAGTACAAACATTAATACTGCTTTTACAAATCCCATACCAAATGGCATATAACAGAGACATATGTAATGCACTTGCTATTCTAACAGATGGCACAAACATTTGTAGTAGTAAAATACATTGCATTTGTCATTCCAACAAATGGCAGGCCACAAACATTAACACTGATTTTACAAATCCCATATCAAATGGCATATAGCAAAGACATATGTATTGCATTTATCATTCCAACAGATGGTGCATCACAAACATTAACCCTGCTTTTGTGAATCCCATACCAAATGGAATATAACAGAGACATATGCATTGCATTTGTCTTTCTAAAATATGA
Source organism: Erpetoichthys calabaricus (assembly GCF_900747795.2). NCBI lineage: Eukaryota > Metazoa > Chordata > Cladistia > Polypteriformes > Polypteridae > Erpetoichthys > Erpetoichthys calabaricus. Next base: position 50,924,888 of record NC_041409.2, read on the forward strand.
TGGATCAAAAACATTTGTAGTAATAAAATGTACTGCATTTTTCATTCCAACAGACTCACCACAAATATTAGCACTGCTTGGATGAATCCCAAACCAAATGACATATGATACAGGCACAATGACAAGACCAAACTACCGAGTCATGAAGCTGAAGCAGAAACATGAGCTATTGTGACAGCTTATGCATTTTATTACTACAAATGTTTGTGATGAGCCATCTGTTGAAGTGGCAAATGTAATGCAAATGTCTCTGTTATATACCATTTGGTATGGGATTAATAAAAGCCGTGTTAATATTTGTGATGCACCATTTGTTAGAATGCAATTCATTTTATTACTATGTGAATTACAGAGGTTAACACTGAGGTCTGCCTTAGTTGGGTAGCACAGGAAGTATTTTAATAACTAAGGAAATGGCAGAACACATGGTTACTGCCACATCAACCACCAACGGTCTGGGCTGACTTAGACTACAGGACTGATGTGTGTCATATGACATGAAAGTCGCATATTGAACAATTTGCAAAATTAAAAAACATAGTTCCTCTCCAAATTGGTTTTGTATATGTGTAAAATGGGATTAAGACCTCCATCGGCCTCTAGTGGGCTTGATGAACAGAGAGTTGATTGTACTTTTAACAATACAGAGCGTGCACACCCAGTCATTTCATTTAGTGGTGGTGGATCCACCTTTGCAATTTTGTCGCATGGAAACATAATATTTTAATCAAGTGTTGGGGAGGGAGTTTTGGTGAAAAGGTCCCTTGCTGTCATTGGCCCCTAGGGGCGCATCCAGAACGTCCTGATGGTAGAGCTGCCCCCGAGTACGTGATCATACTGACAAGCACATTTTTCAAAGTGTTCTTTTCGAATCTCCCTGTATGTGGTGAAGGGATGTAGCCCTGCTCCACTCCTTGAACCTGACACAGACGTAGGCCACTTAGTGCCGTAGTGTCGGTATCACAGTGTCAAACCTCAGACAAGCAGGTTCAGGCAGATTTTACTCCCATGCTCTATGTGTCATGGCTGCTATCCAGCATACCTTTCTACTACAATCTACACATTTTTCTACATTGCCATGTATGTTTTATTCATTTATGATTATAGACTTACTTGTTAAGCTGACTGTTGACCCAGAACTGGTGTGGTTGTGTCCTCCTTGTATCAAATGCTGTTGGAGTAGGTGCTGGTGCCCTAGGTTTTTGTAATAGAAAGCACAGTTTTAGAAAATGGAAGGATACACCACAGAGTTTGGTACTTCTGTATGTCGTACAACTGGAGTTTCCCTTTTACCCGACTTCCCTTTTTTAAGTTTCATGTTGTGCTTGCATAACATTCATTCGTTCCTCAGACCAACTTATTCCAACACACGGTCACAACATTGGGTGCAAAGCAAAAAGCAAGCCTGAAGGAGACACCTGTCCACTGCAAGACACTCTCACACAGAACTGGGTGATCAGAAGAACTTACGTGTATCTGGGATGTGGGCAGAGCAAGCAGACTTCACGCAAACTCAGCCTAGTGGGTCTGTGAAGCTGCAGTGCTGCTTACATTTGGTGGAAAAGAAGCAAAAAAAAAACATCTCTGTTGGACCAGGCCGACCAGAGCTGAGATCTTTAATAAAAAGGCTGCCCCCCCCCCAGTTTCACTGATGTCCCCTCTTCCTTTGTTCTCGGGTCCCTTTTTTTTGGCCAGTGAGCTGCCAATGCCAAGCTCTTCTATATTTACATGCCAGTATCCTTGTCACCTGGGGTTACAAAATAAGGCAGACAGCCCTCTCGTGTATTGCAAAGGCAAATAAAGGAGGTTGGCATCAGGAAGACCATCCAGCCAAAGGACGTTGCGGTACCCCCAGTCAACCCAAAAAATGCAACCTTGCATTGGTGATCGATGACCAGCTGTCCTTCAGTGACCAAGTTGCTATGGTCTCTTGGTCTTGCAGATTTACTCTATACAACATCTTCAAGATTAGAGCCTATCTGAGAGAGTATGCAGCATAGTTCCTGCTCCAGACTTTGGTCCCATCATATCTGGACTACTGTAACTCTCTGCTGGCAGGAGCACCGCCACGGGTCACCAAGCCACTGCAGATGATTGAAAATACAGCAGCATGGCTGGTGTTCAGTTCAACAGGTCACGTCTCCTTTCAGATCACTCCGCTGGGTCTCTGTAGCGGCACATATTAAGTTCAAATCCTCGATGCTCACCAACAGAATGGTCCGTGGGTCAGCACCTATATATTTGATGATACTTGTGAGGTCCTCTGCTCCCCCTCACCCATTCAGGTCTACAGATGAATGAAGTTTGGTGATGCCACCTCAGCGAGGCCTCAAATCTCAATCCAGACTCTTTTCACATGTAGCTTCCTGGCTGCTGGAATAAGCGTGATTCCTTCACTGTGTATAAGAAGCGTTTGAAGACTCTCTTGTTCTCTGTGAATTTCTGTCTTATTGAAAATGGCTTTAATTGGTTTGTTCCAAACTCTCCACTTGTGATGATCAATTTTGCACATTTCGCCCGTCACCTTGTTCCTAAACAGTCCCCAGACTGATGTTTACTCAATTATATTGAACTCCTTTGTAAGTTGCTTTGGATAAAAGCATCTGCTACACAAATAAACAGAGATGTAACTGGCTGTTTAATGGACAGAGATCCAGTTTTAGCTTTCAGCAGAATCCCATCCAGTGTCACCTGACTGCTGGACCACACTGAGTATACAGTTAGGTCCATAAATATTTGGACAGAGACAACTTTTTTTCTAATTTTGGTTCTGTACATTACCATAATGAATTTTAAATTAAACAACTCAGATGTAGTTGAAGTGCAGACTTTCAGCTTTAATTCAGTGGAGTGAACAAAACGATTGCATAAAAATGTGAGGCAACTAAAGCATTTTTTTAACACAATTCCTTCATTTCAGGGGCTCAAAAGTAATTGGACAAATTAAATAACTGGAAATAAAATGTTCATTTCTAATACTTGGTTGAAAACCCTTTGCTGGCAATGACATCCTGAAGTCTTGAACTCATGGACATCACCAGATGCTGGGTTTCCTCCTTTTTAATGCTCTGCCAGGCCTTTACTGCAGCGGCTTTCAGTTGCTGTTTGCTTGTGGGCCTTTCTGTGCAAAGTTTAGTCTTCAACAAGTGAAATGCATGTTCAATTGGGTTAAGATCAGGTGACTGACTTGGCCATTCAAGAATTTTTCACTTCTTTGCTTTAATAAAATCCTGGGTTGCTTTGGCTGTATGTTTTGGGTCATTGTCCATCTGTATCATGAAACACCACCCAATCAATTTGATTGCATTTAGCTGGATTTGAGCAGACAGTATGTCTCTGAACACCTCAGAATTCATTCGGCTGCTTCTGTCCTGTGTCACATCATCAATAAACACTAGTGTCCCAGTGCCACTGGCAGCCATGCACGCCCAAGCCATCACACTGCCTCCACCATGTTTTACAGATGATGTTGTATGCTTTGGATAATGAGCTGTTCCACGCCTTCTCCATCATTCTGGTAGAGGTTGATCTTGGTTTCATCTGTCCAAAGAATGTTTTTCCAGAACTGTGCTGGCTTTTTTAGATGTTCTTTAGCAAAGTCCAATCTAGCCTTTCTATTCTTGAGGCTTATGAGTGGCTTGCACCTTGCAGTGCACCCTCTGTATTTACTTTCATACAGTCTTCTCTTTATGGTAGACTTGGATATCGATACGCCTGCCCCCTGGAGAGTGTTGTTCACTTGGTTGGCTGTTGTGAAGGGGTTTCTCTTCATCATGGAAATGATTCTGCGATCATCCACCACTATTGTCTTCCGTGGATGTCCAGGTCTTTTTGCGTTGCTGAGTTCACCAGTGCTTGCTTTCTTTCTCAGGATGTACCAAACTGTAGATTTTGCCACTCGTAATATTGTAGCAATTTCTCAGATGGGTTTTTTCTGTTTTCGCAGCTTATGGATGGCTTCTTTCACCTGCATGGAGAGCTCCTTTGACCGCATGTTGTCTGTTCACAGCAAAATCTTCCACATGCAAGCACCACACCTCAAATCAACTCCAGGCCTTTTATCTGCTTAATTGATAATGACATAACGACGGACTTGCCCACACCTGCCCATGAAATAGCCTTTGAGTCAATTGTCCAATTACTTTTGAGCCCCTGAAATGAAGGGATTGTGTTAAAAATGCTTCAGGTGCCTCACATTTTTATGCAATCGTTTTGTTCACCCCACTGAATTAAAGCTGAAAAGTCTGCACTTCAACTGCATCTGAGTTGTTTCATTTAAAATTCATTGTGGTGATGTACAGAACCAAAATTAGAAAAAAGTTGTCTCTGTCCAAATATTTATGGACCTAACTGTATTGACCAGCAGCATCTCAGTTTGGTATGGTAGCTGCACTGTCGCTGAACAGAAGATACTTCGAAGAGTGGTGAGGACAGCGGAGAAAATCATCGGGTCTTCACTCCCATCTGTTCAAGAATTACACTACTCGCATTGCCAGAGCAGATCCTTTAAGATCATAAAAGAACCCACAAACCCGGCACATGGGCTGTTTGAACTTCTGCCCTCTGGAAAACGTTACCGCAGTATGCACTGCAGAACGAGCAGATTTAATAGGAGCTTCTTCCCCCAGGCCATCAGAATACTAAACTCTGTTAAATAAACTTTGACCTTTTGCTCTCTTACTTACTGTGCACTTTATTACCACAAATAGGTCTTAAGTTTACATTATATTGTATTGTAATATCGTACAATATTACATTGTCAGTATTGTATATATTATGTATAAATATTGTATCCATATAGTGCAATATCACAATCACTGTGAAACGATGTGTAATATTTTCTTTCATATTATATTTCACCCACTGACTGGCTTACATTTATATATATCTTTTGCATTTATTGTTTGTACCTTGTGCTGTCTTACCTACTTTCTGTGTAAGAAGTGAAAATGTTTATAATGTCTGCATGTTGTCTTGCATGCACTTGTCTTTTATGTCTGCACATTGAGCCTGGAGAAACTCAATTTCATTCAGCTATGCATCTGTTGTTGTACTGTTGTATGGTATGAATGACAATAAAGTTCACTTACTTACTTACTTACTTACTTACTTACTTACTTACTTACTTACTTACTTACTTACTTACACTGCCTCCTGGTGGCCCCCCCGAGTTCATTACAGGCTCATTATTCTCATTTTAACAGCCTGGACCCCAGGGCTGCCTCAACTAGGCAGGGTGCCAAGGCTTCTCATGTGCCTATCCTGTGTATTGGTAAGTGCAGAAGCCCCACAGACTTGCATACCACAAGGTGGGTATATGTGAGAAGCTTCCAACTGACCTTCCTGAACCCTAAACTGCCCGACTGCACTCCTGGGAGGTTGAGGATGCGCAGCATCATACAACTTTATAAGATAATTATATTATTAAGCCAGCCATCTTCCGATTTTCTAACTGATTTATGTAAGTTAAGGGTACAGGGAGCTGGGACCGATCCTGACCACACTGGGACACATCTTTGGACAGGGCTCCCTTCTAAGGTACTCTGGGCGAAATACAATCACAATTGAACTTACTAGATATGCTTTCGTGGCTCTCTGTCCCAGGTTCTCTCATTCTGTGTAACACAATGTAATGGCTACTTAATTCTTCTCCTTTGTGTATCAACACATTCTTTCCTACACCAAACATGCCATTATTCTTGCAATTCTAAGTCATCAAATGCTAAATTATTTCTGTCCTCATTTTTCAAAGCTGCTCCATGGCTGAGTTCCCAGTCTGATTCATTTTATGAGGTTGCTTTATGCTGCCACTGCCAATACTTCCCAGTAATGAAGTCCTAATATGTTAACACTTCTTACTTTTAGTGAGATTAAGAGAGATCAGATTTGCCTTTCTCTATGGCCACAGAGGACAGAGGCTCATGGACATCAAGCCGTTCACCAGATACAGTAACGACGACCAGCAGGGCAGTGATGGTGTTATGAGGGGGATCAGTGGTTCACATATGAAACATAACATAACATTGTCAAACTTACTTAATATTAACATACAAGGCAGGAATCATCCCTGGATGGTGGTCCAGGGTCTCACAGGGGTCACTCATCACTAATCAAGTTAACAGACATCTTTTGGGAAATGGGACCAAAAGTGCAGTATAACTTGCACAATCCAAACAGATGATGACCAGGCGCAGGATTTGAATCTAGAGCCATTCTAACTAAACGCATGTTTCATACACTGTTATAACTTATCCACCTTAATATAAAGGTAAGTGTCAGTGTGTCCATCTGGTTGCTATGTCTCGGTCATTCTTACAGGTGGTGCATCTCAAACATTTGCAGAAATAAATCACATTGCATTTGTCATTCTAGATGGCACACAAGAAACATTAACACTGTTTTTACAAATCCCATACCAAATGGTATTTGTCATTCCAACAGATGGCAAACCAACAGAAGGCGCATCACACATGTTAACACTATTTTAATGAAACGCATACCAAATGGCATATAGAAGAGACATATGCATTACATTTGTCATTCCAACAGATGGCGCATCACACATGTTAACACTATTTTAATGAAACGCATACCAAATAGCATATAAGAGAGACATATGCATTACATTAGTCACTCTAACAGATTGCACATCACACATATTGCCAGCAGCGCATTTTATTAAATAGATAAATAGACAGATACTTTATTAATCCCAAGGGGAAATTCACATACACCAGCAGCAGCATACTGATAAAGACAATATTAAATTAAAGAGTGATAACATTGCAGGTATACAGACAGACAATAACTTTATATAATGTTAACGTTTACCCCCCCAGGTGGAACTGAAGAGTTGCATAGTGTGGGGGAGGAACGATCTCCTCAGTCTGTCAGTGGAGCAGGACGGTGACAGCAGTCTGTCGCTGAAGCTGCTCCTCTGTCTAGAGATGATACTGTTTAGTGGATGCAGTGGATTCTCCATAATTGACTGGAGCCTGCTCAGTGCCCGTTGCTCTGCCACGGATGTCAAACTGTCCAGCTCCATGCCTACAACAGAGTCTGCCTTCCTCACCAGTTTGTGCAGGTGTGAGGCATCCCTCTTCTTTATGCTGCCTCCCCAGCACACCACCACATAGAAGAGGGCGCTCGCCACAACTGTCTGGTAGAACATCTGCAGCATCTTATTGCAGATGTTGAAGGATGGCAGCCTTGTAAGGAAGTATAGTCGGCTCTGTCCTTTCTTACACAGATCATCAGTATTGGCAGTCCAGTCCAATTTATCGTCCAGCTGCACTCCCAGGTATTTATAGGTCTGCACCATCTGCACACAGTCACCTCTGACGATCACGGGGTCCATGAGGGGCCTGGTCCTCCTAAAATCCACCACCAGCTCCTTGGTTTTGCTGGTGTTCAGTTGTTTAACAAAGTCCTTGATTAGGTTCCTATACTCCTCCTCCTGCCCACTCCTGATGCAGTCCATGATAGCAGTGTCGTCAGTGAACTTTTGCACATGGCGGGACTCCGAGTTGTATTGGAAGTTACTAAAAATATTTGTGAAGTGACATCTGTCGGAATAAGACATGCAGTGCATTTTATTACTACATTTATTATAAAATACATTCTAATACATGATGCACTGCAAATGTTAGCGATGAGGTCTATGTTGATTATTTATATTTCAAACCATCTTAGAAGGACAGCACAGCTAGTATAATATAAGCTCATTTCTGCCCATCCAGCAGTTAAAGCTAATGAAAGCTTGCTTACAGATAAAAGTAGTTTTGCTGAAATTCAGGAAAAAATCTTTCAAATTGATACCCGTTCCAAATTTTTAAGCATAATGAAGTATGTGACTTAGTCCAATATGAGTAAAAATACACAAAACAGCACTGCAGAAAGAGCACATCAAGCTCAAGAAAATGAATCGTCTGAACAACGAAAAGCAAAATTAGAAAGCATAACTGATGATGAAGAGCTCAGTAGACGAGGAAGTGAAACAGCAGCCCAGAAATTACGGCATGCAAAGGAGTATTACATCTCGATACCGAGAACTGATTTGCCAACTTCTTGTATGGAGGATGCAGACAACTTCCCATGAAACCTGCACTTTTGAGGACTACTGCTGAGTCTTAGGGACTAATGTCAGATAAGGTGGGCATTTCTTTGTTTTTGTTATTGCCAGTTTTTTCATTTGCACATCGGCAACTAGAGGCAGGTTTCTGATAAGTTGGAAAGGGAGCTCAACATGAAAATTAAGATTACTTCCAAACTGGAAGAAGCTGTTTACTTGAAATGTCATCTTAGTGTGAAGCATCTGAAATCGGACAGTAACACATTTCAACTGTTTGGCATCACAAGTGCCTTGAGAAGAGGACTTGCTGGGCACCACGAACACCTCCTGCCCTGGGTAATTAATTTGAGTTAGCAGATATTTCTTCACTACAAGTTAAACGTTAGACCAATAGGTCACAACATATCGTGGATTGGATCAACTAGTATTTTTATATTAGTTAATGACTTGCTACTTAATGTTGATGCACACCACATACTGTGTCTTGTTTTCTCAGATTCGAGCATAGCATTTGATACCATTGGCCACAGCATTCTCATTAACCTCCTTAGATGATGGACAATCTTTCTGCCAGTGCTCTCGGTCTTATGTAGCAGGCAGCTGTGAGAAGCTGTGGTTAGAGATCCGCAGTAATGTATAGCAGGTGCTGTAGGGAGGAGTTCTGGACCCGTCCATGCTCCGGTTAGGCCGGGCCATTTTAAAATATAACTGAAACTATCACAGCAAGACAGAAGACACACACCTCTATTTACGTCTAGCGCCAGATGACCCTGAGGCTTGGAGCCTTCTGTTCCAGTGTGTTACTAATACAAAAGAAGGGATGATTAATGACTTCCTAGAAAATGAGGAAAGAACAAAGTTTATTTCTAGGTTTATAGAGTCATTTTTGTTACATGCGCAGCATTGAATGAAATTCTTACTTGACGGTATTAATCAGCAGTCAACATTTGTAACTGTTGTTGCAGGCACATCAAGCTGCTTGGAGATGGTCTGTTCGGCCTGTTCATGCAGTGGGGGAAAGAAGTATTTGATCCCCTGCTGAATTTGTAAGTTTGCTCACTTACAAAGAAATGACCAGTCTCTCATTTTTATTGTAGTTTCATTTTATATCAACCAAAAATCCAGAAAAAAAACACATTACATAAAAGTTATAAATTGATTTGCATGTCATGGAGAGAAATACATATTTGATTCCCAAGCAAAACACGACTTAGTACTTGGTGGAGAAACCATTGTTGGCAAGCAGAGTGGTAAGACGTTTTGTGTAGTTGGTCACCAGGTTGGTCACCACCTCTCAGGAGGGATTTTGGCCCAGAAACTCTCTAAATCCTTCAGGTTTCTTGGCTGCCGCTTGGCAACTCGAAGCTTCAGCTCCCTCCACAGATTTTCTACAGGACTGAGGTCTGGCCACTCCATGACCTTCATGCACTTCTTCTTTAGCCGCTCCTTTGTTGCCTTGGTGATATGTTTTGGGTCATTGGCATGCTGGAAGACCCATCTTCAGTGTTGTGGTCTGAGGGAAAGAAGTTCTCGTCCAAGATTTTACGGTCCATTTGCACCTCAATGCGGTGACGTTGTCCTGTACCCTTAGCAGAAAAACAGCCCCAAAGCATAATGCGTCCACCTCCATGCCTGACTGTGGGGATGGTATGGTGTTCTTTGGGTCATAACTCAGCATTTCTGTTTCTCCAAACATGGCGGGTCGAGTTGATGCCAAAGAGCTCAACAGCACTTTCTCCCAAGCCTTCTCTGAATCATTTAGATGTTCACTGGCAAACTTAAGACACTGCAAGATTTCAATTAATTTCGGTGTAGTGTGCTACCAATGGTGTTCTTGGTGAGTCTGGTGGTCCCAACTGCATTCAGATCATTAACAAACTCCTTCCGTGTAGTTTTGGGCTGATCCCTCACCTTTCTCATCATCATCCTTACCCCATGAGGCATGGTGCTCCAGACCGAGGGTGATTGATGGTTATTTTATATTTCTTCCATTTCTGAATAATCACACCAACAGTTGTCATCTTCTCACCAAGCTTCTTGCTGATGGTCTTGTAGCCCATTCTGGCCTTGTGCTGGTCAACAATCTTGTCCCTGATGTCCTTTGACAGCTCTTTGGTATTGCCCATGGTGGTGGAGAGGTTGGAAGGGAAGAAATTGATTCTGTGGACAGGTGTGCTTTATACACACAACGAGTTGAGATCAGGAGTATCTGTGATTGATTGATTGATTGATTGTAATCTGTGTGCCACATGGGCACACAACAAATCTGTGGGAGCCAAATATTTCTGACTGGGTTGTAGGGGATCAAATCCTTATTTCACTCAATGACATGCAAATTAATTTATAGCACATGAAGGTCATGGAGTGGCCTAGTCGGTCTCCAGACCTCAGTCCTGTAGAAAATCTGTGGAGGGAGCTGAAGCTACGAGTTGCCAAGCGGCCAGCCAAGAAACCTAAAGGACTTAGAGAGTTTCAGGGCCAAAATCCCTCCTGAGATGTGTGCCAACCTGGTGACCAACTACACGAAACATCTTACCACTGTGTTTGCCAACAATGGTTTCTCCACCAAGTACTAAGTTGTGTTATGCTTGGGGATCAAATACTTATTTCACTCAATGACATGCAAATCAATTTCTAACTTGTTCTAACTTATGTAATGTGTTTTTTTCTGGATTTTTGGTTGATATTCTGTCTCTTTCCATTAAAATGAAACTACCATAAAAATGAGAGACTGGTCATTTCTTTGTAAGTGAGCAAACTTACAAATTCATCAGGGGATCAGATACTTATTTCCCCCACTGTAATTCCTTTCTAATCTCCTCAGACGACTCTCTCCTTTGCTGTCTCTGGTCCGTGTTCTGTGTGTGTGCGACACATGGTGACACCAGACAGCAGGGTGTGACACCAGACAGCAGGGGGACGACTTTTCTCCATTTTAAATCGGCTGAATTACCAATTGCACGACTGGAGACTTGTTTGGTACGAATTCAAGAAAACAGCAAGTTGGAAAAATCACTCCAATTCAATTATTTAGAATCTCTTCCTAGAATAAGCAACACGATGTCTTGTAACACTTACTTTGCTTTACTCACTGATATGGATTTTTACACGCCGAGACTCGTCTATTCAAGTACTCAACTTCGAGCGCTGAGAACAAATGCCAGTGCCGGTGTGGTTCCCTATTTACCCGACGAGGTAAGAAGGTGGTATCGTGGCAGCAGAGCTGGCACTAAGCTAAAAATGAAGCGGCGTGCGAGAAAGTGGCGTTTTAAACCTTCGGTGCCTTCTGTGATTCTGGGAAATGTGAACTCAATCTCAAATAAGATCGACGAACTGGCTGCGCTGGTGAAAAATGTCAGAACCTACAGAGAATGCAGTTTGTTGTGCTTTTGCGAAACGTGGCTAACTACCACCATCCCAGATACTAACGTGGAGCTACCCGGGTTTAGCACAGTTAGAGCGGACAGAGATGCAAGTACCTGTGGGAAGCACAAAGGAGGAGGACTCGCTCTCTATGTTAATACACGGTGGTGTAACTCTGGACATGTGAACGTCAAAGTCTCCACTTGCTGCAGGGACATTGAACTGTTGGCCGTAAGTTTGCATCCCTATTACTTGCCCAGAGAGTTTGGACATGTCATTGTTGTTATTGTTTACATCCCTCCTCGGGCGGACGTGGAGACAGCGAGTGACATCATCCATTCTGCTGTTGCTAAGTTACAAACGCAGCACCCTGAGGCGCTTGTGCTAATCGCTGGAGACTTTAATCATGTGACGCTGGACAAAACATTACCTGCATTCTCCCAGTATGTGGACTGTAACACCCGGGGAAATAAGACTATTGATTTACTGTATGCAAACGTTAAAGACGCATACAGTGCCACCCCGCTGCCTGCGCTTGGGAAAGCAGATCATAACCTGGTTCTGCTTCAGCCTCACTACAAAAAGAGTGAGGGTCCTACCTACAACCACACGCTCATTCAGGAAGTGGTCCCCTGAGGCAGAGAAGGCTCTGAGAGAATGTTTTGGAACTACAGACTGGGATATTCTGCAGGGACCACATAGTGAGAACATTGAGGAAGTTGTTGACTGCACTACTGACTACATCAACTTCTGTATGGACATTGTAGTTCCAGTAAGAACTGTACGCTGCTATGCTAACAACAAGCCATGGATTACAAGTGACACCAAGGGCCTTTTGAACCAGAAGAAAAGGGCTTTTAAAGGCGGTGATCAGCATGAGCTCAAGCGCGTGCAGAAGGAACTCCGAGTCCAGCTCAGGGTGGTGAAGGAGCAGTACAGGAGAAAGCTGGAGCAGAAGTTGCAGAATAACAGCACAAAGGAAGTGTGGGATGGGATGAAGATCATCACTGGCTGCAGCTCGAAGCGGGGTACCACCATTGAGAGAGACGTGAAGAGAGCAAACCAAATGAACAACTTCTTTAACAGGTTTGACCACCCTAACCCAATCTCACTCTCACCTCGGAGTACTGCACCCTCCACACATCCTTCTGCTGATACCAGCATAGGAGAGACATCCCCACCCATAATAACAACAGCGCAGGTGAGCAGAGAGCTGAGGAGTCTTCGTGCCAGCAAAGCAGCGGGTCCAGATGGAGTATCGCCACGACTGCTGAAGGTCTGTGCATCGGAGCTGGGGGGTCCTCTATAGCGCATCTTCAACCTGAGCCTGGAACAGGGGAGAGTCCCGAGGCTTTGGAAAACATCTTGCATCACCCCAGTCCCAAAGGTATCACGTCCTAGTGAGCTGAATGACTTCCAGCCTGTTGCTCTGACATCATATGTGATGTAGACCATGGAGAGGCTGCTGCTTCACCACCTGAGACCACAGGTCCAACACGCCCTCGACCCTCTGCAGTTCACATACCAGGAGAAGGTGGGAGCGGAGGATGCCATCTATATGCTACACCGATCCCTCTCTCACTTGGACAGAGGCAATGGTGCTGTAAGAATTATGTTTCTAGACTTCTCCAGCACCTTCAACACCATCCAACCTCTGCTCCTTAGGGACAAGCTGACAGAGATGGGAGTAGATTCATATCTGGTGACATGGATCGTGGACTATCTTAAAGACAGACCTCAGTATGTGCGTCTTGGGAACTGCACGTCTGACATTGTGGTCAGCAACATAGGAGCGCTGCAGGGGACTGTACATTCCCCGATCCTGTTCAGCCTATATACATCGGACTTCCAATCCAACTCGGAGTACTGCCACGTGCAAAAGTTCGCTGACGAGACTGCTGTTGTGGGCTGCATCAGGAGTGGGCAGGAGGAGGAGTATAGGGACCTAATCAATGACTTTGTTAAATGGTGCGACTCAAACCACCTACACCTGAACACCAGCAAAACCAAGGAGCTGGTGGTGGATTTTAGGAGGCCCAGACCCCTCATGGACCTCGTGATCATCAGAGGTGACTGTGTGCAGATGGTGCAGACCTATAAATACCTGGGAGTGCAGCTGGATGATAAATTGGACTGGACTGCCAATACTGATGCTCTGTGTAAGAAAGGACAGAGCCGGTTATACTTCCTTAGAAGACTGGCGTCCTTCAACATCTGCAATAAGATGCTGCAGATGTTCTATCAGACGGTTGTGGCGAGCACCCTCTTCTACACTGTGGTGTGCTGGGGAGGCAGCATTAAGAAGAAAGACGCCTCACACCTGGACAAACTGGTGAGGAAGGCAGGCTCTATTGTTGGCATGGAGCTGGACAGTTTGACATCTGTGGCAGAGTGACGGGCGCTCAGCAGGCTCCTATCAATTATTGAAAATCCACTGCATCCACTAAACAGTGTCATCTCCAGACAGAAGAGCAGCTTCAGCGACAGACTGCTGTCACTGTCCTGCTCCACTGACAGACTGAGGAGATCGTTCCTCCCCCAAACTATGCGACTCTTTTGTATCAGTATGCTGCTGCTGGAGCATGTGAATTTCCCCTTGGGATTAATAAAGTATCTATCTATCTATCTATCTATCTATCTATCTATCTATCTATCTATCTATCTATCTATCTATCTATCTATCCATCCATCCATCCATCCATCCATCCATCCATCCATCCATCCATCCATCCATCCATCCATCCATCTATCTATCTATCTCAAAGGCATGCAGGTCCACAAAGGACGGTGGCTTTCATTTCGTCACTTTTCAGGAGGCACATGTGTCCATGTCTGGATAATTACAAAGGCTTATTGAACAATACTGTTGTTTTTTTTAATTTTCTGACCCAAAAGGTCTGTGTTCAGAGTTTAATCTCCAGACCCAGATCTACAGAGGCCTCAGGATGTCTCAGTCTCTCTTTGAAACGTATTTGATCCTCTGAACTCGAGTGTGACGTAAGCCGATAGACACATTTGAATTTCTTATTTTGGACAGTGTTGCTCTTGCTGTTCTCCATTGTGTCTTGTTTCATATTTAGTCAGTGCCACATTCAGGCTCTTTAAGGTTTGAAGTGCAAGGTCAGCATGACACACCTCAGCCATGCAGGCAATGTGTTGGTGAACTGGAAAAAGAAACAAATGACAGCAAGACAGACGGCCGATTCCATTTCTTTTATACCCAAATACTTAGCACACTTTCATTAAGAAAAACACTTTGAATTGTACAAGTTGACAATCTTAAGAAGATAATTTCATGGAGGAATCGTCAGGTAGAGGGGTCCTTTCATTGGATTGGCTGGCCCAGCGCTGTCTCAGCCAATAGGGGGATGCAGCTTGATGGCCGATGTCTCCAGGACTCTGAACAAATTTAAATCCTATTATGTCATATCATCTACTGGATTACTTCTGTTCTGTTCTGTGGATTCTGTTGTATTGACCCCCGTTTTTTGTCACTCACTGCACGCCCAAACTACCTTGGAAAGGGGTCTCTCTCTGAACTGCCTTTCCCAAGGTTTCTTCCATTTTTTCCCACTTCAAGGAAAAGGCGGGGGGGCTGTCAAAATGCAGGGCCTGTTAAAGCCCATTGCGGCACTCCTTGTGTGATTTTGGGCTATACAAAAATAATTTGTATTGTATTGTACAGTAATTACAAACTGATATGTGTGGTAGATGGTTAGATAACAGCGGGATACAAACGTTCTCATAAACAGAATGTGCTGCTCGTGCACCGCGTCATTCGGAGCAGTAGTGACTCGAAGCGGCTGTGTAATAAGGCGTTGGATTTTCTGACAATCGCATGAATCATTCAGCAACAGCAGGATGACATCTTTCGTGTGAACATAAAGCACCACGAAGAAGATCTTTGTAGATGTTCACGACTATTACCTTTCATTTTTTTATGTGTGTGTCTATGGATTTTCTTCTATGTACCTTTTTCTGATTAAAAAAAAAACAAAAAGCCTACAATGTCAAATGAATGTACTTGGGTTTGGAGTTTGCTGTTTGGAGCCATTCGCCATACTAAACACGCAAACATCTGCCATCCCAGTGGCACCATGACTTGGAATAGAAATGAAATGCCGCTACGCAAGTGTCATAGATGGCCGAGGCCTTTGCCTGGCCGGGACACCTCTACTATGGAGGGACAGTGTGGACAGAAGTCTACCTCCCCCAAAACACTAGATGGCAGCTGTACTCAGACTACCGCAGCGCTTCATGGAAGATGGAGTCCGATAGAGCCCTGTTGGGATCCAGGGGGCGCTGCAGCTGTTCCTGAGCCCATGTGGGCGGTTCTTCTGCTACACCCAGAAGTAGGGCAACAAGCACCTGAAGCACTTCTGGGTGCCTTATATAATGGACCAGTGGACAGTACTTGGGGAGCCAGAGTCGGGTGGAAGGTGGACGAAGCTTTCTGAGGAGGAGTGGAGGAGAAAGAGAAGAGAAAGTATTAATGTATTGTGTGCTTTTGTGTTGGTGGGACTGAGTTGTGCCTGTGGGAAACGGGGAAGGTGTTTCCCACGTGGTGAAGAAAAAATAAAATTATATATGTTTTTATCAGTGTGCCTATAACGTCTGTCTGTGTCGAGCTGGGTGGTTGGAACGCCCCCCTAGAGTTGTTACAACAAGTTTTGTGTTCTTAACGTTAGTTGCTAAATCCCAAGGCAAAGTCTTTGAGAAAGTCGTAACAAAGCCAGACCCTGAATTGCCAACCCAGATGTTATTTACAACATTATGCCAATGACGCAGAAGGTCATGAACTCCAGGGGTGTGAGTGCTTGACATCAGCATGGCATCAACGGACAAAATGGCATTGTGGGATTCCAAAAATGTAAAATAAAAAATTACAATAAATAAAGGATCTAATTAACCTCAGAGGATCCTGGAGAAAAACACCTCACTGGAATGTCTTCGGTTAATAAAGAATTGAGAGAAGGATCCTAAGGATAGAGCTGCCAGACAAGAGGAACAGAGGAAGGCCTAAGAGGAGGTTTATGGATGTGGCGAGAGAGGACATGCAGGTGATGGGTGTAACAGAACAAGATGCAGAGGACAAGAAGATATGGAAGAAGATGATCCTCTGTGGCGACCCCTAACGGGAACAGCCGAAAGAAGAAGAAGAAATAATTCATGATACTGTATAGACCAACATAGTGACAAATGTGGCACGTCTGACTCACTCCTCTACAATAGAAGCAGGTTTAAAAAAATACATGAATGGAATCACTGAATCGATTCACATGACTACTCACATGACCCGACAGCAAAGTGACCACCCAACACACCCCTGGGGAGTTAGTTCACCTGTTATACTAGGGTGTTGTACCGTGTTAGCCATTGTGAATGTAGAGAAAAGCCAAGCAAAATGACACCTTTTATTGGCTAACTAAAAAGATTACAATATGCAAGCTTTCGAGGCAACTCAGGCCCATTCTTCAGGCATTACATCTTGCCTACATTCACCTGTTATGAAACACCAGAGCTGCCAAGGAGATGAACTAAAGGAGGGAACATGGAGCAGACACCAGTGGCACAGCGCAGTAGGCCAAGCACAAGAGGGCCTCACCTCCGTGCCATCAGCTGGTTCAGGTGACAAGACGAGACCAAGTGATCCTCCTAAAAGAGGAAAAAAAAGGAAAATCTGCGGTGAAGGCACTGGATAGTTAAGAAGGAAAGGGGGAAGGCATCAAAAAAGGAGAAGCTGAAACTCCACTAGAGCTGTCCAAGCACATGACCAGAGATGGTGCCCATTGCCACCCTCAATTAGCTGATTTGCAGCACGGCTTTAATTCAGTTTATTTTTACTTTCTTGTATACAAAGTACAGGGAAAGTGTTGGAATCCTCCAAAAGTTCCATTTCAAGGTTTTGATGAATCTTAAAGTTTTAGACATCCTTGAGTCTGAAAATACCATTTTTGGAATTCTGTCTGTCTGTGTGTGTGTAATCACAACAACTCGAGTACGCTTTCATGTAGGTCAGCCAAATTTTGCATACAAGTATTGGGTACAAAACGTAGATTTGTATCACCTTTTAAGCTATTTCCATTAACCAGAAGTGGTACTTTACCTTTTTATTTGTACAGCACTGATCATGGAGTACAGGCACATATTGTCTCAGGTAAAATGCAAGTAGGCATTGTACAAATGACTAACTACAGAATCAGTACACATAAAGACCAAGACACTGAAAACAAGTAGAAACTGATTAACATACATGGAGAGCAACAATACCCGTCCATTAATTAAGCTGCTGAACTGTGACCAATGGAGTAGAGGAAAACAGAAAAACTCAGTCAGCAGCATCAATGAAGAAAATGGATGTCTGGGAGGGTCCAGTCCGTCAGAACAGATAAAATCAGATGCAGTGACATTCCTGGAGACCTTGGCCACCTGGCTGCTGGCTCCACCCAACAACAAAGTCAAGTCTGGACTGTCCAATCTGATGACAGCGTCATTCCATCTGATCCATCCAGTGCTCCTTCATCTAAAATGACTTTTCCATGGGCAGGGGGAACAGCTTGGCAGTAGAGCAGCGGCACAGAGTGCCACATCCAGACACCAGCAAGAGAAACGTCAATATGCCAATAAATAAAAAGAGGCAGGCAGTGTGGCGTAGTGGTTAAGACTTCAAACCTTGCTAATGACATCCTGAAAATCAAAGGGAAAAAAATGATGCAGCAGGGAGGCTCATCCATTTTGCTGAAATTTCATTGCAGCAACTTCAAATCGTACTCAGTAGTTTGTATGCGCCCCCCAACCCGTGCTTGTATGCATGCCTGACAATGCCCTAATGGGACAATGAATAGTGTCCTGGGGGATCTCCTCCCAGATCTGGACCAGGACATCACTGAGCTCCTGGACAGTCTGAGGTGCAACCTGGCGGCGTGAGATGGACTGAACCATAATGTCTCAGAGGTGTTCTATTGGATTGAGCATGGGGGCCAGTCAATGGTATCAATTCCTTCATCCTCCAGGAACTGCCTGCATACTCTCACCACATGAGTCCAGGTATTGTCATGCACCAGGAGGAACCCAGGACCCACTGCACCAGCATAGGGTTTGACAATGGGTCCAAGGATTTCATCCCCATACCTAATGGCAGTCAAGGTGCCGTTGTCTAGCCTGTAGAGGTCTGTGTGTCCCTCCATGGATATGCCTCCCCAGACCATCACTGACCCACCACCAAACCAGTCATGCTGAACGATATTACAGGCAGCATAATGTTCTCCACGGCTTCTCCAGACCCTTTGACATCTGTCACATGTGCTCAGGGTGAACCTGCTCTCATCTGTGATAAATACTGGGCACCAGTGGTGGACCTGCCAATTCTGGTATTCTATGGCAAATGCCAATCAAGATCCACAATACCCACTAGAGGACGTTGGGCCCTCAGGCCACCCTCATGAAGTCTGTTTCTAATTGTTTGGTCAGAGACCAATGGCCTCCTGGAGGTCATTTTGTAGGCTTTGGCAGTGATTATCCTGTTCCTCCTTGCCCAAAGCAGCAGATACCGGTGGGTCCTGCTGATGGGTTAAGGACCTTCTACGGCCCTGTCCAGCTCTCCTAGAGTAACTGTCTGTCTCCTGGAATCTCCTCCATGCCCTTGAGACTGTGCTGGGAGACACAGCAAACCTTCTGGCAATGGCGCATATTGATGTACCTGCCATCCTGGAGAAGTTGGACTACCTGTGCCAGCTCTGTAGGGTCCAGGTATTGCCTTATGCTACCAGTAGTGACACTAACCATAGCCCAAATGCAAAACGAGTGAAAAAACAGATGAGGAGGGAAAAATGTCAGTGGCCTCCACCTGTTAAACCATTCATTCCTGTTTTGGAGGTTGTCTCATTGTTGCCCCTCTAGTGCACCAAAGCAGCTGAAACTAATGAACAACCCCCTCTGCTACTTAGCTGACCAGATCAATTGCCCAGAGGTTTCATTGACCTGATGCTATACTCTGATTAAAAAGGGTTCCTTTCATTTTTTTGAGCAGTATATTTTATCTCTTGTATTTCTCTACTAATGACTATAAAACAGATATGCATGCTGGACTAAAGTTGTGAGTCTTCAGCCTGATATTGAAAGGGAATCTATACTAATAAAAGGCAAAGCCCTCACTGACTCACTGACTGACTGACTGACTGACTGACTGACTGACTCACTCATCACTAATTCTCCAACTTCCCATGTAGGTAGAAGGCTGAAATTTGGCAGGCTCATTCCTTACAGCTTACTTACAAAAGTTAGGCAGGTTTCATTTCAAAATTCTACACGTAATGGTCATAACTGGAACCTGTTTTTTGTCCATATACTCTAATGGAGGAGGCAGAGTCACGTATCGTGTCATCACGCCTCCTACGTAATCACGTGAACTAAAAACAAGGAAGAGATTTACAGCACGAGTCAAACGCGGGAACGAAGGTAAATGACGTTAATTGTTGAGTGTCTTTTAATACTGTGTAAGCATACATATTAACACATGTGCAATTAAACGTGTGCATTTACGGGGTGATTTCTCAGTCTTAAAAGCTCGCCTTTTATCAAACGCGGGAACAAAGGTAAATGACGTTGTTCAGTGTCTTTTAATAATGTGTAAGCATACATATTAACACATGTGCAATTAAACGTGTGCATTTACAGGGTGATTTCTCAGGCTTAAAAGCTCGCCTTTTATTAAAAAGGTAAATGCAAACTGATTTTCATTCTGAAGGGCACAAACCACGTTAGATTTCAGACGTTAAACGCGCAAAAATGTCGGTACACCAGATAAATAAGCCCAACATATTATCAGTTGTATTGTATGCTTACAATACATATAGAAATGTGTTAATCGTTAACTAATATTATGGGATGGTGTTTTTCGACTCGCACCTTGATTTAAACGATTGCATTTCTTGGTGGGTTTGCGTAGCTTATTGTCAATATCTTTACACGTCTTTTTAAGACTTAATTTAAAAAGGTTTTCTTTTCTTCTTAATTAAAATTTAAAAGCAATACTTCACCGCTGCGAAGCCCCTCTAGCGCTGACGTCCGAGGTTCGATTACCGTAAGCGAGTGCAGTGAGTGTGTACGCCTGATGAGCCAAGAATAAGGGGGAAAGACGTGTTGCGTACTCTTTGCATTATTTGACAGTAAACTATTTTCAACCATTCTATGATCTGTCGTTTAAATCAAGTATCATTACATCTTCCTTTCTTAAAGAGAAGTAAGGCAGTACTTATAAGCTTACATATATATATATATATAGACATACATACATATATATATATATATATATATATATATATCTATATCCGAAGCCGTGCAAGCACACTCTTGAGAATGCAATGTATAGTTGTACAGGAGAAAAGCAATCTTGCCTCAAATCAATGGCAACCTTTTGTAGGTCTATGAAGTTAATTTAAACTTTAGGTTTACACGGTGCTTTCTTTCCGAAGTACCTGCACTCATGAATATGTCTGTATGTGTCAGTCGGTAAAATCCACACACTTCGCACCGGCAAAGTACCGCTTTTGAATTTTTATTAAGAAGAAAAGAAAACCTTTTTAAATTGAGGGAAAATATACTAATAACAGTTTGTTAAGGATCTGTTTTTTTGTGAAGCTGCCTTCACTCGAGTGATCACTTCCAGCTGACTTGCTGGCCAACTATAAGCGTTACCTGGTAGGTAACCACCCATACAATCAGATTGTGAATCAGACTACGAATGCCGTGAATGTAATTACCCCGATCTACATGCTGTCAAATAAACGAACCACACGCCGTGGCGCAATTTTAGGGGCTTCTCCTGTAGCGCTGACGTCCGAGGTTCGATTCCCGTAAGGGAGTGAAGTGAGTGGCTGGTTACCTACCAGGTAACGCTTATGGTTGGCCAGCAAGTGAGGTAACATCAGCCATGGTGCCTTCATTTGTGAGAAGCAGATCATAGAATGGTTGAAAATAGTTTGCTGTCAAATAATGCAAAGAGTACACGACACGTCTTTCCCCCTTATTCTTGGCTCATCAGGCGTACACACTCACTGCACTCGCTTATGGTAATCGAACTTCGGACGTCAGCGCTAGATGGGCTTCGCAGCGGTGAAGTATTACTTTTAAATTTTAATTAAGAAGAAAAGAAAACCTTTTTAAATTAAGTCTTAAAAAGACATGTAAAGATATTGACAATAAGCTACGCAAACCCACCAAAAAATGCAATCGTTTAAATCAAGGCGCGAGTTGAAAAACACCATCCCATAATATTAGTTAACGATTAACACATTTCTATATGTATTGTAAGCATACAATACAACTGATAATATGTTGCGCTTATTTATCTGGTGTACCGACATTTTTGCGCGTTTAATGTCTGAAATCTAACGTGGTTTGTGCCCTTCAGAATGAAAACAGTTTGCATTTACCTTTTTAATAAAAGGCGAGCTTTTAAGCCTGAGAAATCACCCTGTAAATGCACACGTTTAATTGCACATGGGTTAATATGTATGCTTACACAGTATTTTTTTTTTTTCTTTCTTCAGTAATATTTAATCTCCTTAAAGAAAAATAACATATGCATTTTACTTTTTTTGCATCTCTTTAGTAATATTTTAGTGTAAAAGGATAACCAGTATTTAAACCTTTTATATTACTTTATAAATTTATTTTACACAATGTTGAAAAATTAATAAGAAAGCTACATATTTTGGCAGCTGCTGCTTTAATTTTCAATGAAATGAAAAAAGCTCCCCAAGAGAAAACCTCAATGAAGAAGAAACAGTTTGCACTATCTAAAAAGGAGAAACCCTCATTTGTAAAGGTTTGCTGCAGATGACTTAACTGAAAATAAATGAATAGTTCCTATGTGTATAATACATATTTATCTATTTGACTTATGCCTTTATTCCAGCAACTTACAACATCTGAGGTACAATTTGTTACATTACTTTTGTTTTTTGCAGCACAGGCACCTGAAGTGACTTCCTCAGGGTCACACAGTGGTGTCAGTACCAGGATTTGAACTGACAAGCTCCGGGTTTGCTGAAATATTACTGAAGAAAGAAAAAAAACGAAAATGGGCAAATGGGGCTATGCATACAAATGTCCATCCATCCATTATCCAACTCGCTATATCCTAAATACAGGAGCCAATAAGTAGATATGTATATATACAGTATATATATATATATAATATACACGTCAATGTATGTATATATGTATTTCTATATTTATATGTATATATATGTAGATATGTAAATTTGTATATGTATATATATATATATGTATATGTAGATATGTGTATATGTAGATATGTATAAATATGTATATATGTTTATGTATATATATGGTTACGTAACCTCTTTAACACACTACTTCTCCGCTGCGAAACGCGGGTATTTTGCTAGTCTTTTATATTAGCAGGAAGATCAAGCCAAAGCTTCGGGCCCTGTAACTAAAGGCTGCACCTCCAAATGTTATTTTACTAATCATTTGTAGTCCGGCATCTTGAGATCTTAAGGTCAGATCTGGTTTGTAAGTTGTGATAGAAAAAATGTAGGAATCTGAAAAAAAAACAAACCACACACTACCAAGTGATGAAGATGAAGCAGAAACCTTGACATCCTTTAAGAAGCATCTGGATGAGATATTGGGACACCGAGCAACAAATGGACTGATTGAACTCCACTCTTTTGTCAAATTTCTTATGTTTGCCGACCGGAGAGGTTATCCGTACCCTTAAAGAGTATTTGCTGACAATTGTAGAATGGCGTGAATCCCCCAAGGACTGATTGCAATCCATGAGGGACATTCTACTGACAACCACAGAGCAGTGCCAGGCCTCGGCTGTTTGTGATGCATTGATTCATGTAATCTTCATTTCATACAGCACTCCTCACGGCACCAGAGACCGGTGACACCTCACATTGTGATTAAGTCAGAATTTCCTTGGACTCTGAAGTCTCTGAACATCTGAGCCCATCCAGTGGGCTATGCGACCCTACGTGGGCTCACTACATTGACAGGTTTGTTGTCTGATGGTCCATGCACAGCACAAGGCCAGTCATCTGTGAAGACCGTTACACAAAGCAGTCTATTTTGGGAAGAACTGAAAGTTTTTCTAACTTTGATGTCCTTTTTCTACCAGACTGGGGTTTCTATGGCTCAGGGTAATTGTAACAGCTAATTTTGAAACCGCCTGCAATTTTGTCATCTGTTCTCAAAAACACACCATGCTTAGATGTACCCACTCAGACACACTGGAGACAGACGGCTTCTGCAGGCCAAGAAAACGTGTCTGAGTTTTCTTTATACAGTCGATCACCTAAAAGCTATCAATATCTGTCCTCATTTAGGAAAGAAACATCTCCGTTCGGGATACGGTTGAGGCCGCAAAGAAAGAGAATTAAGTAAGCTGCTGTTGCTTGAACATTTTAAAAAATGCATTCACTTCATTTGGATGAACCTTATGAAATGTTGGAGCATTTTCATGCACGCTCCTCCAACAGCGGAGTGGACAGCAGGGCGGTGCTCACATGCCCACTGATCCACACTCTGACAGTTCGGAGTGACCCCGACAATTGTGGGCTCTGCCTGCTGGCCTCAGTCTGAGGGGCTTACAGGACATCACTGGCCATCCCTCATGCCACCCGCTTATAGACTACTGTTTGTGTCCTCATGGCCAGTAGTGCCAAATTAGACTGGGAACCCAAATTAGAGGAGTAATAAGCAAAGAGACCACCTCACAGGCTGGTTACCTTTGCTGTTGGTAGAGTCGAGATGGAGCAGAAATACAAGCTGAAGGAATATGAGGCCAAGGAGCAAATGGCCATTGATGGCATCAACAGTGACATTTGCACTCTGCCTGGAGGCTAACAGATACTTGTACCAACTGCAATGCCAATAATATCAACACCACATCGGGATAAAGATGTCTTCCAAAAACACAAAGGCATGGGAGTGGCAGCAATAAGGGCAGACACTCAATTCCTACTCTGTTAACCAAAAACAATTCACTTGGATTTCAACTGCTTGATTGTAGGAAAAAAAAGGATTTGTTATTAGCGGGAAGAAAAATCCTGTCCAGATATCAAAAAGCAGCTGGGGGGCTCACAGGCACAAGTCAAGAAGGGGCGGCTAGAGCTCATCAGCGGCTTCACATAGACAAGTAAGACCAGGAAAGGCACTATATGACAGACAGATGAATAAATAAGAAAAATACTACATAAGACAGACAGACAGATAGATAGATGGACACGAAAGGCACTATACAAAACAGGAAGACAACAAAGACACTAAACAATTCAATACAGTAAATAAAGGCAGTACATCTCTATCTATATAAAATCCAACATCTGTCTTTCTGTATGCAGGTCTGTCCGAATTTCTCAACGGATTTAGATCGGCTAGTAACAGATAAACAGATATGAAAGGCACTATATAACAGACAAACACAAAGATTGACATGAAGGGCACTATATTAAACAGGCAGATAACAAATGCAGTGTACAACAAGGTAAATAAATTGATAAGAAAGGCACTAAAAGTGGATAGATAGATAGATAGATAGATAGATAGATAGATAGATAGATAGATAGATAGATAGATAGATAGATAGATAGATAGATAGATGACGATCTTAAACACTGAACACCAGAACTACCCGAATGCCCCAATCTTAAATATCTCCTTCAGGCCATCACAAGTTAGCAATGGAACGTCATTCCTAACAAGAACACAGCCAAAGCCACACAATAACGCAACAATGCAGTAAAATATAACATTTTCAAATGAATAGCGTGGACGCCAAATGACTGGAGGAGTCGAAATGAACAGCTGCAATGCCAACCCGGCCACCCCGTTTAATGCAAGAGGTCTTTGAAAGAACCAGACACCCAACGGTCCAATCAAACAGCTACAAGGTAGTCTTTCCAGGCAGCTTAGGCATTTTAACTGAAGCAGCTCTGAAGAGTTGGTTGGCCGGTAGCCTCGGGTCCAAAACCTGATGCCATCTTTATACAGGTCCAATCAGAAGGGGCTGACCTTCTCTTGGAAATGAGGGCGAGGTCAGTTGGCCTCCTTGGGTGTGTAGAGGTTAAGAGACAATACCGTTGGCGACAGCACCCCCTCATGTCCTGGGGTGGGATCACATACCTGAGTTGAGCCCGTGAGGTGATCTTCAGACGCCCACACGTGACAACAAATAGAGAACAATAACAACAGCAATGCATTCTGTGCTGTTCATGACTCTGAGTTGTCTGGATTTTAGCAGCAATATAAAGAAAAAGAAAAGAAAAACAAAATTCTGTATTTTGATAGATAGATACTTTATTAATCCCAAGGGGAAATTCACAAAGAATTTGAACACTTTCGTATCTATCATGGCACCAGTCAGCAGCTATGTGCTAGTCAGACATGCAAGTATGAATCCACTGGACTCTGTAAATGTGTCAGCTATGGCTACTGTTACCTGATACAAGTAGCTAAAAATCTCAGCCCTTCAAGCCAAACCCGCAAGGGATCGCTGCACTTTAAACAGCCACGCCTGAGTGCCTGCCGATATCAATGAGCACACGTGAGCACCCAAGTGCCGGGCAAAGCCAAATATTCAACAGTTCAAAATGAGGAAGTATTTAAAAAACTGCAAATAAAGAGGAAAGAAAACAACAACAGTGTGAAGAGCTTACAGTCCTGCCAGGCCTCATCTTAGGTCTCTTGAAGTAGTTTGATGTCATACGCTAACTCATCAATATTCACAATCATTTTGGCTCCTGGTATACAGTGGATTGAGGAAGTATTGATTACTCTTTATTGTGCTGTAGATTTAATTTTAAACAGATACATTTGCCGTTTTCATCCATCAGTCTGCACCCAATAACTCCTAATGACAAAGTGAACACATTTTCAGAAAAGTCTGCATGCTTATTCATCAAAACCTGACTGTTGACTTCAGTACTTTGGCATTAATTCCACCATTGAGTCTTATTTGGTAAGTCTCTACACGCTTGGCCACCTGGATTTGAGCGGTTTATCCCCTTCTTCTTAACAGATTCCCTCAAGTGCTATTAGGCTGGGTGGGAAGCGCCTTTTAAACTGTCATCTT
This sequence comes from Erpetoichthys calabaricus, assembly GCF_900747795.2. Classification (NCBI taxonomy): domain Eukaryota; kingdom Metazoa; phylum Chordata; class Cladistia; order Polypteriformes; family Polypteridae; genus Erpetoichthys; species Erpetoichthys calabaricus. Next base: position 50,951,431 of record NC_041409.2, read on the forward strand.
TAGGACTTTCCACACATGTTCAATGGTCTTTAGCTATGCCACACAAGGACACCCAGACGTTTGCCTCACAGCCACTCCGTCATGGTCATTGTTGTGCTGAAAGGTGAACCACTGCCCCAGTCGGAGGTGGCATGCACTCTGGAGCAGTCATCCTCCCTGCAGGACTGACCGATCTCCCTGTCCCCATGCAGCATGATGTTGCCTCCACCACACTTCACCACTGGGATGGCATTAGGCAGGAGATGAGCAGTGCCTGGGCTTTACCAGACAGAGAACTTAAAGTTCTGCTCAAAACAGTTTCATTTTTATCTCCATAGAATCTTTGTCCTCACCCTCTCAGAGGGCTTCCCTTGTTGTTATGTGCCAATAACTCAAGAGGGGCTTCCATCTGGCCACACTGCCACAATGCCTGAATGCTAGAGAGCTGCTGAAATGATCAGCTTTCCAACAGGGTCTTCTGTCTCAGTTAAGGGCTTCTGAAGCTCTGCCAGATTGACCTTTGGGTTCTTGGTCACCTTCCTGACTAAAGCACTTCTTGCCTACTTACTCAAGTTGGCCAGATGGACAACTCTAAGAGGAGACCTGGTGCCTCATGCATAACGCCATGCGTAGAATTTGCACTATAACATGATGTAAGCACAAAAGCGGAAATGTGCTTACGCACAAAAAAATCCAAATGCATAAATCTGTGTGAACGCCACCTTCCACGTTCTTCCGCTCCATAAATTGTGAAAAGTAACGCACGTGCACGCACCTGCTGTCCCGCCACAGCTCCTCCCAGAAGTACGTCTCTTTGAATATGCAAATAGATATAAATAGCCCTTAAGCTCAGTGTTCTGTGAAAAGGCAATAGCAAAAGCACGAGGGAAAATAGACTTTCAGTGAATACCAAGTGGAGGCAAGGAAAATGTACTATTTGTTGGTTTAAACAGTGGTATAAACAACAAAAGGAAGTTGATTGAGTGACATAGCATGTCGGAGAAACTCGAAAGCTCAAGTTCACAAAGTCGCACAGTGCCCGAAATAAAAAAGAAGTTGTCAGATATCAAAGTCACCGTGAAAAGGCGAGTCGTAGCCCACCGTCTGAGTGTCATATGAAAGCTTATTAGGGTACAGAGAAAAAAAATAGGCACACAGTGGGGAAAAAGCACGAAATGTCAACTTTAATCTCGAAATTTCCACTTTGATCACGTACTTTATTTTGTCATTAAAGTAGAACATCATAAACTTAATCTTAAAATGTTTAATTTAGTAGTTTCTAAAATCCCTTTGTGACTAAAGTAGCACATTAAATGCTTTGTTTTGTATTTGATCTTCTATGTGTGTGAATCACTACGTGCTTCCAGGCTTTCTCTCCCTCCAACAGGACACAGAATTCATTACATTCGTGATATTACAGCTCTCTAAATAATTAAAATACCGAGATGTATACGTGATATCATTTTCATGATGATAGGAGTTAAAGCATGTTATTAAACATGGGAACACGGTGGCGCAGTGATTGTTCATGTCTCACTGAAGATGCTTGCTGCGCCATGTGCGACCTTTGATGAAATACTTTATTGTAGCAGTGCTGTCTCTTTCAAATGTACTAACCTCCAATTCCTGTCCTTACTTTTCTTTCTCCAAATACCCAATCGCCACACAATCAGCTATATAGACGTGAAGCCATCTGTAAGCTTAGAACGCCGATTCTTCAAAACTTTTAAGGAATATCAAAATATCTTCGTAGTACGTGTTTAATTATTCTATCCATCTATCCTTCTAGTGTCGCGTCAGTACCAGCAAGAATACAGGGCAAGGCAGGAACAATCCGTGAATGGAGAGCCGGCTCCTCACTAGCGCTGCGGCACCGTGTCCTCACATGTTTAATTATTAACAATATAGATTATTTAAATGAAGTTAAAGTTTTATCTGTATACTATAATAAACATATTTTGCTGCATTTCATCTTAAAAATGATATCATCATCATATGTAAATACGCGCTTTATAAAGTGCTGCAGGTTGTGCAATATTATAACTGTATTGCAAGTTTACAGTGAGGTAATTGTACTAATAAGTCCAAACAGTTCTACAAGGAGCACTTGATGGACTGATTGAGTGCATTTATAGTTCTTGGGATGAAACTGTTTCTGAACCGCGTGATCCGTACACGAAAGGCTCTGAAGCGTATGTCACATGAGAGCAGTTCAATAGACAGCATGGCTGAGGCAGTGAGTGCTTGATGCTGTATACTGTGGAAAAAAAAAAAAAAAGATGTAATTGAACAAAATGTATGTGTGTATAGAAAATAGGACAGAATGATGAAACTTGTTTATGTTTTGCGTACGTGACAAAAAGCATGTATACTTTCTGGAAGTTTCTTTTGATGATGTGTGTGACAAGAAAATATACCTTTAGGGTAATGACTTTACAAAAACTGGAAAAGTACAATGAGTCAGGATGCTATTTTTTGCTTACATGGTCAACGATCAGGAGATTAGAAAGGTATAAAAGAACAAGGACATCTGCGCTCGAGGCAGATGAAGCGCGGTGTCCTAGGACTGTGTTTCTCTGACATTTTACCCTTGCTTGGTATGTATTAATAAAAGGTTTTGACTAATTTTAATTTTCTTCTCTGTCTTCAGTCACAAAAATCGTCCACAGTTTTGGCGCCCAACGTGGGGCAAGAGACGGCCGGTCGACTCCTCCAGCGAGACCATTTCAGTGATCCGTCTTAACAGCGGACTGCCGTTAACTTGAGATATCCGGCAGCAGAGCATGCAGCTCCGGCAAAAGTTAGGACTGCCCTGTCCTGAAGCAGTTCTTGCGTGAGGAGCCCCTGGTCTCCTCTTTGCTACATCCACGGTGACTGAACGGATTTCCAGACAGAGCTCGCACACTTCCAGGCTGGGGTAAGCACCGGGGGATTTCCGAATATTTTTTATTTTCTAAATAACGGGAGGGCGAGTTTCCTGTTGACCGTCTAGTCATACTCATATCTCAACGGGTTGCTTAAGGTGATGGAGACTTGACCCAAGCAGTTTGACGCATACGAAAGGTCTGACGAAAGGATACTGGTCTCACCCATATCCTAGACTCGGCTGGACGTATTGATGTAGTATTCTGCTGAACCGAATCGGACACGAAGTCACCTGAGCTGGAACCCGGGGATGTGAGCGGACAGGCTAACGGGACGAGTAACGGGGTGGTATGGAAATATAAACCGAAAAGAGCACAGATTGCAGGATTGCTGTTAGGACGGGATAAATAAATCTACATACGGAATAAGCAACAAAACTGTGTTCTCCTGGGAACTGGGACAGGACCGATAGTTAGGTGTCTCCCCTTGGGACTAAGAAGGGAACAGTTTAGGTTTAGTGAGTGGCACACTTAATGCCTTGCTGATTCATACGTACAAGGGATTAGACAAATCAGTATATAGTTGGAAAATTAAATACAGAACCCGGGAGAGCAAGGGGACATAATGGGAATTTATAACAGTAAGCCTGTTAATCGCCGCACAGGGGGATCAAAATCATTAGTGCTGGAAGGATTATTTTCGGAGGATCAACAGACGCCCCGTAAAAATGGGTCTCCTAGAAAATTTATAGAAAAGAAAACAGGTTTAGATTTATCCTATTATTTTTTTCCCCTCCTCAGAACCGACCTCAGACACCTCTATTATCCCCTCCTCTATTCCCCATTCCGACTGTCCCCCCTGCACTACAACTAGCAGAAGTTTCCCCTGATGAATCCCCAGGCACAGATCACTATGACTCACCCTGTACTACACAAACCCCCGTCTCCAAATGCACTCGAAGTCAAACCTCCACTCACAAACCAGCTCCAACTTTTTTCTCCTCTGATCCTTCACCTTCACTTACTTGCCCTTTAATAGAAGTTCCCAATCCCCATTATAACCCTGCCCATCCAGCTGGACCCCTAAATCCCACAACAGTTATGATAAATCGGAATTGGGACATCCAAGAACTAAAAGATGTCGTGAATGCACTTCCAGATCCAAAGGAAGTAGGAGGACTAAAATTTGTTGAACAACTTGATCAATTAGATAGCATGTATAAGCCTAATGCTGCTGAATGGACCCAGGTACTTCGTCGAAAGTTTGGGACCACATGGGCCACTGTTAGCAGGGGTGTCCGCAATGACATTCCATGGGTATGGAACCCAGCTTTAACTCGAGGACAGGGGATAGGTGGAGAAGGCGAATTTAACCCACAATGGGAGGCGTTGAGACAAAATATTGAAGAAAAATATAAAAAAGGAACGGACTGGTCCCTTATTTCTGCTGCAAAACAAAAGAGAGACGAAACAGTTGATGAATGGGCACATAGGATTCAAGACCTTATGGCTAATCACTCGGGCTTGGGAAATGCTGATGACCGCACCCGAGCTGCAGTTCCACCTTTTGTTTCCGGCTTGCGCCTTGATATACAAAACAAAGTCCGCATTTCCTGTATTGAGTGGGAAAGTGCCACGTTTGATGAAGTCAAACGACATGCTGAACAGGCCGAATCGGACTCTCATGCCAAATTATTGGTAGCACAGATGAACTATTATACCAGGAATGCTCCTGACCAAGGTCGAGGATATGGCTTTAGAGGAAGGGGACGAGGACGAGGAAGAGGACGAGGTGGTTTTAGAGCTCCTCCTGTTGACCACACTAAGAATCCTTTTATTCCCTCTCCCTTTAATTCCAATGCTAATTCCTTCTCTTGCTACGCTTGTGGTGAAACTGGACATTTTCGTCGAGAGTGCCCTCACAGACAGCAACAGCCCCCACCTCCCCTTATTCCACCTGACTAACAATACTGGCCGTAGGAAAACGCTGGAACCTCCAGCCACTCTTTTCAACTACCTTTGCTCACTCATAATTCAGAGACTGATCCTTTACTGACATTGTTCGTTGATGGCACTGAGACTGTTTTCTTAATCGACACTGGTGCCACTCGCTTGCTGGCAAAGGTCCCTGCTTCGAACGAAACTATTACTGTGCTTACTGCTTCTGGACAACCTCACCTTTTTCAAGTTTGAATCAGCTTTGTTTTTTCTGTTCAACCCCCAAGTTGTTGTGTCAAATTACCCCTTATCCCAAACCCTCTTTTGCAGCATGGACTTTAGATATTTCCCCACACACCATTCTCCTCAAAGCCCTACATTCTTTTTCCCCTTGTCTTTTTCCCAATTTACAGGCCCCTGACATTTTACACTGTACTGCCCAATACTTCCCTATAGAAGTAGACACCACCTGGCTAGAATCTTTCCTTACTTCTGGTACTTGCCCCGAAACCCTTCACATCTACTGTGTTTTTATTTCATCCACAAAGGCAGCTGCTTCTGTTCATCTTACATGCTCACAGCACATATATTATCTTGGCGGCATAGTGCCTCATTTTTCCTTAGCTAAATCACACACTGTTAATGGGAGAAAATAGGGCCATGGGTGGAAAAATGCCTTGAAAGAACAGACTGGTTACAAGTTACTCCAGGTATTTTTGATACTCCTGACCATTTAATAACTAAAGTAGTGTTTCAAAGGATAGCCCACTGTGAGCCTCTGGTGATCCACCCGAAGTCCTCCTTCCGCCCGCACCGTGCCCAATATCCTTTGTCTCCCGAAGCAGAGGCTGGCATCTCCGCCGTACATCCCGATCTCGTCAAACGCGGTACCGCCGATGGACATGGACCGTCATGCCTCAGGGATACAGAGAAGCCCTTTTGTGTTTATGGTTAAGCTCTTGCCCAAAAAAAATTTAGAAGGCTTTTGGCCGGACGGGATACAGTATGTAGATAGAAGGCTTTTGGCCGGACGGGATACAGTAGCGCTACGAAAGAAAATTGTACAAAAGATACCCAGAAATTGTTGCTGTTTTTGGGGGACAATAGATACCCAGAATGTTTTTGGGGGACAATGGCCATAAAGTTTCTAAAAGTTAAGCTGCAGCTAATCAAAACAACTGTAAAATCGCATTACAGCCACTGCAGACAGTGGGTTCTAAATTTTACTGAAAGAGCACAGCCGTTGCAACAACTGGCTGAGAAGGCTCTGTAACCTCAAAGCTACTCTTTTATCTGCGCCCGCGCTAGGTTTGCCTGATCATTCTCGTCCATTCACTTTGTTCGTGGACGAAAAGCAGGGATTTATGAATTCAGTACTGACGCAACAACATGGAGATAAACAAAGACCGGTGACTTATTTTTTCTAAAACAAAACTGGATCCAGTGGCCGCAGCATTTCCTCCGTGTCTTCGTGCTGTGGCTGCAACAACAGAAGCTGTATTAGCAAGCACGGATGTAGTTCTCATGAAATTTCTTCTGTCCTTTTCTTTTTTCTTGTGAGTTAATATTCTCTGTGACTGTAGCCTTTTTTCTGGGAATGCGGTTTTGCTGTGGTATCGTACCGTGTGGTTTCTCGATAGTTGGATTTGTCCTTGTTGTCGTAATTGGATCGCCACGGAAGTTTTTCTTCCTTGATTGTCGCTGACTCAGTTCGCCAACGAAGTCTCCTTGATCTGGAAACCGGCGCCGTTTAGCTGAGCAGGATTGTGTTAACACCAGCTAACATCATGAGAGGCTGTTTTATGTTTGTTTGTCCTGAAGAGTTGAACTTGCTTTTCTTCAGAGTCCATTCGTTTCTGTTTCCTTTGCTGCATTGTTTCCAAATATAGTGTAAATATAGAATAATACTGGGGTGAAGTGTGTTGAAAATGCTTTGGGTGATTTTGTATGTTATAGAGTGTATTAAAAGGGATCCCTATGAGTATCAGAATGTACTCTGTACTTTGTCAAATGCTACAATTGAAAAATGGAGCGCCCTCAACCAGTTACGCAGTGGTCCAAGGGGACCGCCTGCTGGAGGCAAATCAAATTTCATCAAGCTAAGTGCACAAAACAGCTGAACTCGTAGCACTCACTCAAGCATGTCAGCTGTCCGAAGGGAAGATCGTAACAATTTATACAGATTCCAGGTATGCTTTTGGAGTCTGCCATGATCATGGAACATTATGGAAACTAAGGGAATTTAAGACCAGTCCTGGTGAGCTCTAACTAAAAACTGAAAAAGATAATTATCGATTTGTGTAATTGGTTTAGCGCAAATGAATTGTCTCCACTTTTGTTTAAGGCTTGTAAATATACAAAAGTATTTTTCCTTTTAAACCCTGATCAAGTTTGAAGGGAAAATGCTCTTTTAATAATATTACATGAGAAGGGAGACAAGTTTTTTGGCGATAAGCGGAATGTGTCTAATTGTGATATGAATGTGTGTGTCTAATTGTGATATGAATGGAAGTTGTGTATTTTAGGTACTATAAAGGAAGAGCATGGTGACGCAGTGGTCAGCACACTTGATACGAATAAAGGTTCAAGCACGTATGTTTTCCTTGTTAATAATAAGCATGAAGGAAAAGACGCGTTTAAATATATTGCATAGATAACCTTTAAGCACAAATTAAGACCAGTACTGGCAAACCCATCCAACATCAGAAATTGATCGAATCCCTTTTAGAAGTTATAACCAAACCATCGGAGCTAGCGATTGTTAAATGTCAAGCTCACACAGGAAAACAGGATCCTGCTAGCAAAGGGAATGATTTAGCTGACCACTTTGCTAAAGAGGCTGCATATAGTAACACACCAATTTCTTTATTCCAACAGAGAAATGACCAGGACCCTGATAATCAAATTATTTCTTTACAGAATGCAGCCACGGATATCGAAAGGAGAAAATGGTCCAAAGAAGGGTCCCTCTCTGATGGAGTCTGGACTCATAAACACACTAACAAACCTTTTCTCCCAATGATTTTCTCTCTAGTCTTGCAGGTTTGCGAACCTCGTTGAAGGAAATCCACCAGCAGGTTGATCAAGCCTGGAGGACCAGCCCCCTTTCCAAGGATTTACCAATTCGTTTGGGCACCTGGATCCTGGTTCGAGATACTCGGAGGAAACACTGGCATCAGCCTAGGTGGAGAGGATCATTCCAAATTCTTCTATCCACACCACACGCCGTGAAAGTTGAAGGACTGCCTGCCTGGATTCACGCCTCACATTGCAAGAGATGGCACCCTTGATTGCTGTGCTACTATGTTTTTCTTTTCCCTTGTCTACTGCCCTGGTCACCTTGACTTTCCCGTTGGGAATTACCACATCAGTGCAGTTTGATTTCTGCTCTATTATCAACTGTGGGACTGGTCGACAAGCTCAGTGGACCGGATCTGACAAATACGTGTGTATGAGGGGAAGTGACTGCGACAACTGGCAATGGGTTTTTGCTAACACTGGAACTGAGAACTGGGGTTATCAACCTTTTTGAGGCCCAAAAATACGGTTTGAAAAATCGGTTTTCTATCATAAAAGGACATGCCTCTCATTGTATGTGCTGACAACCATTGTAACTCAGGTATTTATGTATTAGGGGTATATGTATCTGGAACAGACCCTTTAGGGAGATTTCTAATTAAGATTGACGATCCTGTTACTAACACACCCCTCATTCTCTGGCACACACACCCATCTCCCCAACTTTTGGTTCAGATTTTTTCTCCTGTTAAGATTATGAATATTTCCACCCTTTCATCCACTTTTTCAGTGGAAACTGGTTATGGGAATCAGAATAGATGGTTGCAGTGGGTTCTCTATTCAGCTAAGCAAGTTAATCGTTCTCATTGTTATGCGTGTGCTGCAGCCCGTCCTCATTTAGCTACAGTCCCTTTCCCATTATCTAACATTTCTGACCCCGTGGGGTTGCCCTGCCTTCTGTATTTATTCACTACTTCCAAGAAACCCCTCTCTGGTTCAAAGTGTTCTAATCTATCTATTCTTTTTTCCCCACCCGTCACATGGATACCCCTATGTTTCAAACTCACGAAGGAAATTATACATGTTTCAAATCTTATGGAACGACATGGGTAGGAGAATTACCATTTTCTTTCTGTTCTCAAACTTTTCAGGTTAACTTTTCTCTGAACACCGTTCTGTCTTCCTTTCCTCTCTCCCAAACCACTCCTAGATCAGATATTTGGTGGATGTGTCGTAGGTCCAAATTATTTGCCACCCTTCCCCCTAATTGGTCTGGTACCTGTGCTCCAATCCAATTAGTTATATCCATACCTCCCTCTCACTCCCCATATTATTCCACACCTCCTTTTTATTTCCGACATACCCGCTCCCTTTTCCATACGCCTACTGATATCTCCTTACATGGCCCTGGAGTACCTTTATTATAACCAACAACGTTTCCTTAACTTCACCAAAGACGCTATTGAAGGTATACATGAACAGCTTGATCGTACTTCTCTGATGACTTGGCAAAATCGTCTAGCCCTGGACATGTTACTTGCCGAAAAGGGAGGTGTCTGTGCTATGTTTGGTGATGCTTGTTGTACATATATTCCAAATAATACCGCGCCAGATGGATCAATAACTCGTGCATTGGCAGGCCTTACTGCTCTTTCTAAAGAACTTTCCACTAATTCTGGCATTACAAATCCTTGGGATCAGTGGTTTGCATCCTCCTTCGGATCCTGGGGACAATGGATAAGATCTGTTTTTTATTTCTTTGGTTGTGACATTTTGTCTCCTCCTCCTGGTTGGTTGTTGTATTATCCCTTTGTTTCGCTATATAATATCTAAGTACTTTACCGCCTCTATGGAAAGGGCATATGTGCTACATGATGAGCGCATGTCTCGTATAGCTTCTTCCATTTTCTCTCCCCTTTCCCTTTCATCAACCATTTCAAAATAGAATTTATAGGCCCACATCATTTTTGTTCAAAAAGGGAGGAGTGTGGAAAAAAAAAAAAAAAGATGTAATTGAACAAAATGTATGTGTGTATAGAAAATAGGACAGAATGATGAAACTTGTTTATGTTTTGCGTACGTGACAAAAAGCATGTATACTTTCTGGAAGTTTCTTTTGATGATGTGTGTGACAAGAAAATATACCTTTAGGGTAATGACTTTACAAAAACTGGAAAAGTACAATGAGTCAGGATGCTATTTTTTGCTTACATGGTCAACGATCAGGAGATTAGAAAGGTATAAAAGAACAAGGACATCTGCGCTCGAGGCAGATGAAGCGCGGTGTCCTAGGACTGTGTTTCTCTGACATTTTACCCTTGCTTGGTATGTATTAATAAAAGGTTTTGACTAATTTTAATTTTCTTCTCTGTCTTCAGTCACAAAAATCGTCCACAATACCGATAATTCACTTTCTGATCAGCTGCTGTAGAGCTGTGATTCGCACTCAGATACAGTGATATAAATACTCCGAGTGGCGCAGTGAGAGTAATATGGAAAAAGATGATCCGCTGTGGCAACCTCTAATGGGAACAGCTGAAAGAAGAAGAAGAAGGTGCAGTGAGAGTAACAACGCTAAAGCAGTTATGGTATTTGGAACAGTTTGACCATTATATTGTTACAGGTTAATTACAATCAGATGCATTAAACTAATAAACAATATGCGATTAATTTCAGTGTATTTATAAAACCACGTCAGGGATGTGCATCTAAAAAAGAAAGGATAACCACACAGGAACAGTAGCACTGCTTTGACACTGGGTGCCGCCAGTCTGAAAAACCGAGCGCAGAACTTGCATACGACAGGGTATGAGCTACCATGGAAATGTGGTTTAGCTTTATGCCAAGTTTAACTTTTATACACACAATTTGAGCGTGGAAACGTTCTTACGCAACATTTATACATGAGGCCCCTGGTGCTCCCAAACTTCTTCCAAGTCACAATTCTTGAGGCCACTGTGCTCTTGGGAACACCCAAAGCTTTAGAAATGCTCTGATCCCCCTGGCCCTGATCTGTGCCTCACCACAGTTTGACCGTGAACGTCTGCAGAGAAGTTCTTGGACTTCGTGACATGCAGTGTGAATTATGGCACCTTCTATACATGTGTGGGCCTTTCTAAATGATGTCCAGTCAATTCAGTTTGCCAAAGGTGGACTCCGATCAAGTCCTAGAAATATCTCAAGAAGAATTAAAGCAAAAACGATGAGCCTGAGTACAATTTGGAGTACCACAGTAAAGGGTCTGAATACTTAAGAGACTTCAGTTTTGGATTTTTAATTTTCTTCTAAAAACTCATTTGCATTTTGTTGTTATGGGTTATTGGGTGTAGATTGATGGGGAGAAGCGGCAAATCAATACATTTAAAATAATATATACAGTATATAAAAATCGGGTTTTTTTCTATAACTTGCATGAACATTCCAGTTGATTTTGCTACTTCACGCTAAGAATCAGAGTTCGCTTGCGGTACCGATTTATTTGTGCAATACCATGGGAGACACTGTGGGCCACGGGAAGGGGGGTGGGGCCCTCCTCACTCACGCATGCGCCAGCCTCAGTTCGAGTCGCTCGACCTCTCGCCACGTGTTGCCTGCGCTTAGGTAGCGATACTTGTTTGTTCAGCAGATATTATCATCTACAGATTGATAAGGAGTAATGTCTGACGTTTTTGAGAGAGAGATCAGAGCTCCGTGTGTTTTAGAGGATATCTGCCGATTGCCACAGATATCACGGCCACATGATTTTCTCCCCACGCTGTCCCGTCAGAGCTGAACACGATCACATACAGTGCCAACGTTTGACGTTAAGGAGCACCTACCTTCCGCTTGGCCAGAATTACATTTTTGATTGATTTTTAAAGTTTGTCCTGTCCCACTACTATGTGGGGAGGAGCCACGGGGGACAGCTAGTCTACAATACAACAAAGTGTGCAGACAGTGAAGGGGTCTCAGTGTTTCCTGAATCTGCTGTATGCCAAATCCTTGGTCCAGACTCACCATGGCTATCAATCTCCAAAGGTAAAAGCAAACTGTTTGAAAAGCCACAGCCCACAAGAGGTGAGCAGAAGTTTATGTAGAAGTACGCACGAGCAGGTGGTCAACCAAAACGTGAGGCCAGGAGCACCGAATCACAGACCCGCCACGTTAAGTGCAGAGGTAACCAACCATTTGTAAGAGTCCATCATAAAGAATGATGTGTTTACCAGTAATTTGACCCCAGTAATAATCTGATGCTCATTTTACTGCCTTGGCTGACAGTCCTTGAAACCCTGAGCACTGGGGTCCGGACGGCAGACCCCATACCAGGCTTTTCTTGTGCACAGGTAGCCAGCGCAGAAAAAGAGGAAGGTCGGTCAGCTTTGTCAGAAGACAAACAGAAGTGGATTAATGGAAACGCCGTAATCTTTGAACTGCACAACGAAGATCCGTCCTCCTTTTGATTGAGGATTAAACTCACGTAATAAAAAATTTAAAAAATGTTCCGTGGGAAATCACCGAGTTGAGGTCAAGCCAGCACTAATGAAACGTAATCTGTCTGTCGCAGCAGCTTACACTTCCTGGGCTGCACACATCCTTCGGCAGATCAGAGCCGTGGAAGGTCTGCGGTCGGGGCTGACAGGCCGCCCTCCCCACTCAACTGCTGACATTTATTGGCTCGTTCAAGGTCTGCCAGCGGATTTACAGCTCGTTGAGAAAACGTCAAAGAGGAATAGAAAAGAGATGAGCTCAGATGAAACGATGACCAAGAAAAAACAAAACAAAACGGCAATCCTTTACTTAGAGCCTTACTGGTGCCAACAAGCTGCAGCAACTTGTACACCAAGAAAATAAAGAGCGGCGCTCTCAGCTCCTTAAGGACCGCTGCCCACGTGTCTGTGCCCGGCCTACTGCCACTTCGTCCGGGCTGTCGTTAGCTCGCGACTGCGATGGCAAAGCCCCCAAACCATTCACAAAATTCTAGACGCCTGTTGTCTTTTTACTTTCTTATTTGCTATTTTTATTTTATTGTTATTCTTTTACATAAACACACAACTCACGAAAAAAGCGACCGGCGCGGCTATCTGAACTCGTCCCCCCTGCCCCTCTTTTGTGTCCCCCTCTGTCTCACGAGCTAAACCAGTCCACCAATGAATATGTCAGCCCGGGTGGACAGTAAAGCCGTTACTGTGGAACTGAGGCAAACATCCATCCATCCATTTTCCAACCCGCTGAATCCAAACACAGGATCACGGGGGTCTGCTGGAACCAATCCCAGCCAACACAGGGCAGGGAACCAATCCCGGGCAGGGTGCCAACCCACCGCAGGACACACACAAACACACCCACACACCAAGCACACACTAGGGCCAATTTAGAGTCACCAGTCCACCTAACTTGCATGTCTTTGGACCGTGGGAGGAAACCGGAGCGCCCGGAGGAAACCCACGCAGACACGGGGAGAACATGCAAACTCCACGCAGGGAGGACCCGGGAAGCGAACCCAGGTCTCCTAACTACGAGGCAGCAGCGCTACCACTGCGCCACCGTGAGGCAAACATAAATCACGAAAATGATACATCGCTATGTAAAATAAATTAATTTCTCATTTTTCATAACAAAGATTCATATAGTCTTTTATAGGGTCGTGTTGTTTAACCAGTGTGACGCGGCACAGTCGCGTGCCACGGAAATAAGAGCGTAGTGCGCCTGGGTGTGAACCTGACAGCGACCACCACCTCGGGCGCTGGAGACCTGTCAGAGGAGACAGGACCACCTGGAGAAGCCGACAGAAAAGCAGCTCCACGATCCACCCGGAGCACTTGGGACGCATCTCCTGGCTGCTAGGGGCCATCTGCCTGGGTGTGCGGTCGCCAACGAGTCTTCCAGCACTGGCAGAAAGCGAGAATATGAGTTATCTCGGAGGCAGGGTGGGACGAGCAAAGGGACCAAAGAGCTGGGAGATGCCACCAAAGTGCTGACAAAGTGCTGCCTGTGTCTGCCAACGCCGCTTTTTTACGGGCTTCTGTGGTAGTCCCACCCCTTTGGATAATTGGGCAGGTGTATGAGAGATCACGTGATTGTGGTTAGCAGAACTGTGGCTTACCTTGGCGTGTGTTTGGTTACAGTAAGTGTGTGCGTTTGGACAGGACTGTTTTAGGGTACTACATACATTCAAATAATAGATAGATAGGAAAGGCACTATATAAGAGATAGATAGATAGATAGATAGATAGATAGATAGATAGATAGATAGATAGATAGATAGATAGATAGATAGACTGGGACCCGAGTGCAGTGTAAAGGCACTATATTAAATAGATAGACAGGCAGACATAAACACAGTCTACTCTGGTGCTACTGGATGATTTTCAATCCCCCCCCCCAATACCCCTCAAGTATATAATGGTTGCACAGCCCTAATCTGAAATGCCTGGGACCAAAAGTATTTTGGATTTTGTGTAGTTTTGGATTTTGGAATATTTTCATGTACATTATGCTCTATTTTGGGGACAGATGTGATCTGGTAGGTAAATGTAGCCAAACCGACTCAATGATGCCTCACGTGTATAATAATTCAAGTCACTGCACTGATGTTAGAATGTGTGCTGATATGACAAGGTTATTACACCTCTGAAGTGATGACTACGATGCCCAGACTGTACTTCCCTTTTAAGATGGCCAGTGCAGTGAATTTGCACTGAAGAACGTTTTTAGTTTCTGGTCCGTTTATATCGGCTGCATGTTGTCACTTCTCAGACCACCTACCTACCGTGGTCATGTGGTCGAAGCCCATTGCTTCTTGGGGACCCAAACCCTAGTAATCAATCGTGTGATATTTTGTGGGGAACGTGAGGTCATCAATTGTGTTTCGCAACTTCATGGAGCTCAATGCTTGATGGGGTACCAGATAGAGACAAAAAAGGAATACATCTGCTTGGATTCTGCACATACTGTATGTAGTTTGCATCCATTGTCTCTCTATTATAAAAAAAAATCCTGCAGAGAAACAGTAGGGAGATGAGATGTGATTTTCACGTTAAGATCACAGAAAACACTTAAAAGACCCGCAGACTAAAGAGATCGACCCAGGGCCGTCTCACGATGACGTAGAACATGAGATTCTTGTAAGACATGCCCTACTTACAACCAAATAAGACAACGGGGCAGCAACACACTCAGTCGTGTGAAGGATTTGAGCACATACAGATCTAGAGCTCTCAGCGCATATAAAGTGTATAAGGACAATATGTTATAGATGAAATGTCGACGACTAAGCGAAGAAGAAAGCAGCGCAGATAAAAGAGACTCAAAAGCGTTGGAGAGACAAAAAAGAAATAGAATAATCTAGGTGCAAATTCAGAAAATAAGGAAAGTAATTATGAGCCCGGAACAAGTGAAATTGAGAAAAAAGCATGTCCAATTGGGCTCGGAATTAAAAGACAAAGTAGAACTTCATAAAGATGTTCAAAAATGTACGTTGGCACTATACACATGCAGAGCAGGTTAGAGATTATGAAAGCAGTGGAATTCGAAAGGCTAAAACAAACAAAAAAAAAAAAACGATGGCGCGATACACATGTAGAGAAAGTTAAAGAATATGAAAGGAAAATTACAAAGTATAAAAAAAGAAAGTGAAGATCGCAGGAGCACAAACAAACATTACACGAAAAAAGGGAAAATAATCACCACGGACCAGGTGTCATTGAAAAAAAAGCAGGACAAAGTGAGGTCAGAAATAAAAGACAAAAAGTAGAAAACAAAGTAAAACGTCATAAAGAGATTAAAAAACAAGGGGGCCAAACACATGCAGAGCAGGTTATAGAATATGAAAACAGAAAAAAACGACAGTGCCAAAACAAAAAAAGTAAACATCGTATTAGCACAAACAAAGAGAAATTACTACTCAGAGAAATAACTAAAAGGCGAATAGAGATTGAATATATGGACACAGGTAATATGTCAAAAGTATGTAAATATTGTAAGGCTTGGAAGTTTAAGTCAGAGAATTTCAAAAATGGGGTTTACCTCACATGCATTTATTGGTTACTTTGCAAAAAAAATTATTAACTGCTGATGATGTAGATCACTTTGTCTGTGCTGAAATTCCAAACAGAGAAACCTATCCTGAATTATGGTACAAAGTCATTAAACACACGTCTCACGGACCTCATTTAAAAGATTCAGCATATTGGGACTCGAAAGATTCCAAATATTGTTTGTACAGAAGTTTTGAAATAAAAGTGAAACTAATGAAATAGCAACAATTCAAAGAAAAAAAAAATCTTAAAAGTGTGTATCTGGAAAAACAAAAATGGGGGTTGATGAGGGAAGCGAGCAGGGGGCAAAGCCCCCTAGTGTAATAAAATTTAAAAATTAGAAGCAAATATCACTTCGGCACTCAAAAAATGTGGCATTTTGGAGCATTCTGGATGTTTAAATTTCAGATTAGGGATACTTAACCTGTATACAGTATATATACACACACACATATATACACATATCTGAGGCTAGGGATCTGCACTGGCAATCGGAAGGTTGCTGGTTCGAATCCTGTAAATGCCAATAGGGATTCTGCTCTGTTGGGCCCTTGAGCAAGGCCCTAAACCTGCAATTGCTGAGTGCTTTGAGTGAGAAAAGCTCTATACAGTATAAATGCAAAGAATTATTATATAGTGAAGTGTGAGTCCACGAGGCTGAGTGTCAGTACTTTAGCAAAACCAGCTTCTATTCAGCTAGAAACAGAAACAGCCCAGTTATTTATTGTATCGGGATCTACCACTCTCCTATACACAGACACAGACACAGCAGTCAGACAGGGTTGTGGCCATGTTAATGGCCAAGTAATCCTGCTCTCTGCATTCATAATGTTCCATGCAACACTCATCAAAGACAGGTGCTTATAGCGTGACCACGATCGGCTCAGATTTACTCCAGCGGCGAGCTGCTGCAGCGATCAGAGCCTGTGGTTGCCCCAACAATGCACTTTGGCGTGTCGTTGAGGGGGGAGTCCCAAAAGAGTTTGGAAACCTTACTATAAATATCAATATATCTCTCTGTCTCTCTCTCTTTATATATATACTGTATATATATACGCCTACCTGGACACAGACAGGCAGGAGACAGGTTTTGCCACAGAACACCTGTTTATTTACATAATACATTGCCCAAATTACCAGTCCTGCAACATATCGCAGCATAATTCCTCCTTGCCACCAGTCCTTCTGCCTTCACTCCTCCTCAGGCTTTTCTCTTCCTCTCGACTCCGGCTCCTCTACTATAGTGAGGCGGCCTCCTTTATGCTATACCCGGAAATGCTCCAGGTGCCTCTCGATTAACCGCTGGCAGCACTTCTGGGTGTGGTAGAAGTGCTGTAGTTCTTTCTTTCGGAGCTGGTGGTGGCCACGGATCCCAATAAGTTTGAGCTTCAAGGCCCCAAGCCCGTGGCCCCGATGCAACCCAGGGGGGCTGCCCTCTCATGTCCTGGGGAATGAATTGCTCTTCTCTTGGTCCCCTGTCATTCCAGGCCTCCCGGCAGGGCAAGATCCCCAGCCATCCATCACTACATATATATATATATATGGTTGAAATAGTTTACTGTCAAATAATGCAAAGAGTACGCGACACGTGTTTCGCCCTAATTCTGGGCTCATCAGGCGTACACACTCTACTGCACTCCCTCTTGGGAGTCGAACCTCGGACTACATGCTGTCAAATAAACGAACCACACACCGTGGTGCAACGTTAGGGGCTTTGCCTCTAGCGCTGACGTCCGAGGTTCGATTCCCGTAAGCGAGTGCAGTGAGTGTGTACGCCTGATGAGCCCAGAATTAGGGCGAAACACGTGTCCCATACTCTTTGCATTATTTGACAGTAAACTATTTCAACCATTCTATGATCTGCTTCTCACAACTGAGGGCATCGTGGCGGATGTTAGCCGACTTGCTGACCAACCATAAGCGTTACCTGGTAGGTAACCACCCATACAATCAGATTGTGATTCAGACTACGAATGCCGTGAATATATATATATATATATATATACAGTATATCTACTAGGGGGCTCCGCCCCCTGCTCACTTCACTCGTCCACTCCTGGGTTTGGTTTATTGGATATACAATTTAAAGAGATTGTTATTTTCATGGGAAATGTTACATATGCATTATTTTCACTTTTACTTTAAAACTTTTGTAAAAGCAATATTTGTCCTTTATTTCCTGCCCCGGGCGTGGTTACATCTGTATAACGCTGCTCGCGTTGTGAAGGGGGTGGGCGGTGAAAGCACACTAAGGAGATGCGCTCGGATCATCTGCTGTCTTTCTGCTGCTGCTGGTGAGCTGCGAGTTCTGCTTGTCGTTGTTTTATGAGCTGAGAGAACATGAAGTGTGTCTGTCAAAAGCATTCCAACAACTGCTAGGTTAAATATCCGTGAACTTGTTTTAAATTGTTTGTAAGTAGGGCGTGACGTGCAAAAGTCACCATCTCACGGGTCTTGCTTCCTAAGGTTGTAATGTCTAATCTCGCGTGTCGTCAAAGGTGTCTATCCGAGATGATCTGGTCTCAATCGCTTCGCTCAACCCCCCTGGAGGTGCGCTACACTCCTGCCACTTCGCGTCTCTCCCGCTCGTGTTGTGAAGGGGGGGGGGGGGGGGCGGAGCTGAACGCACGCTAAGCAGAAGTGGACGGATCAGCTACTGGCTTTGTGCTGCTGCTGCTGTGCTGTGTGATTTGCTTGTTGCGCTGTGTGTCGATCATTTAAAAGCGTGTACAGCAGCTGTCCTTTTGTCTCACTGCCTTGTCTCGCGGGACGGCAAATTGTCTTCCAAGAAGAAGACGTCTTGTCTCCCTGGTCTCCCTGCCAAGATTTTTTTTATAATAGAGAGATATATATACTGGTGTATATATTACATTCTTGGGTCTGAACTGCAGTCTAATTATTTGCCTGGTTAGCAACCAAGAAACACTTGTGGTTGGTCAGCCAGTTGGCAAACATCCACCACATCCTCTCAGTTGCAAGAAACAGATCAGGTACTGTATTATATTATTTATATATATATATATATATATATATATATATAAATATATAATATATATATATATATATATATACAGTATACACATACACTAGCTGTGTAAGCCTGTGCTGTAAAAAGCCCGGGGTCCTAGAAACTATTGAAATTGTCAGAAAAAAAGGTAATGAAAAGGTAATTGAAAGGAACTACTCTGTGCGTCTCTCTCCTAGGAGGTTTCGTTTTGCCGATGTACTCGCCACGTCTCTGTATTAGCAGCTAAGTAACTTTGTCTTTCTGAGGTTTTGTTTTGTTGATGTGTTCGCCTCGCTTGTGTTATTAGCAGCTAAGCGAGTTTCTGTTTCCTCGAGGTGGAGCCCTTACCCAGACTCCACCACTCACTTCCGGGCCCCACAGACAGACAGACAGACATGCACACTTCCATGTGTAGGCATTTATATACTGTATAAGATATGTGTGTATAAGAAAAGTTTCCCTTTAGTACACAATTTTTCATGCTAAACAATTAACATGAAAGTATGGGAAAAAAAAACAACTTTGAGTTGAAAAAAATGGCCAACTCTGCTTTGACGCTGCCCTAACACTACGGGACCAAAGTGTTGCTGACTCTACTGCCTTGTGTATCCCGTATGGAGTCTGCAGCACCTCAGAATATATTTGCTAGAAATCAGCCCCCTTTTCCTCATCTCATTAATGATTGTGGAGGCAAAAAAACCCAAAAACTCACCCATTAACGTCTGGAGGGGCCAATAGGTGGCGCTGTGACAACAAAAGCAGCACAGCCTTACTTGAAGCTGCACGTCTTCTACTGTCACAACATCTCCGCCGCTGTTATCTGACGTACACTCCACAGATTTATTAACACGCCACTCCAATTAGAGCACATCGAGGCATCAAAGGAGCAGACGCACCGAGATAACAGCAGAGATGAGGAATTAAAAAGTGGAGGCCACGGGACTAACGTCTGACATGAGGCATTCGGGGAGTGCTGTGTGACGAGCCAAAATGCTCCCAGTTTCCTTTGAACTTTTGACTGCAAGGGGAGATTAAAATAAAACTCCTGAAAGGACTTTCATCAAGTCGCACTTCTGAAGCGATGACCTCACTATGGAAGCTTCTGGCACAGCATCTAATGACACAGAGGCGTTAATTAGGCTTTTGGCATCCAATGTAACAGTTTTGTGGATGAAGGAATAGATTTCCCTTATCTGCAGTTATCAAAAATAACACAAACAATTCAGCCGATGATTTCTGTGAGATTCTAAGGCTGTCAGTCACAAGGCTGCAATGCACGACAATCCCTGAGAATCAGGATCTTCACTCCGTATTAAGTGGGGACGAGACCCCCCATCTACTACAGAGTTTTCAAAGGCTGGCGAGCGGAGGATGAGGAGGAGGAGGATCTGAAGGAGCAGAAACAGTAAACACCAAGCAGACAAATGTCACCCCCCTGACAACGCTGGGGATGAACTTGTAAAATACACTGTTAGGAGCTATGGAGGTTATGCAACTTTCACTCCTACTGGGACTTCTAATGACAATATGGCAGATATTCAAGTGGAGCCCCTGAATTGAAAGTCTGCTTCCTTGTTAGCTTACTTTGTTCAAAACTTCATAATTTGTTATATGTGTGCCTGGTTTAAGCACTGAACTTGTACCATTGAAGCAGAAGAGCAAATCCAGAAGCCCACCCAACTCTCTGTCCATAAAAAGCTCATTTGAAAACATCAGCACCCAGCGACATAAGTCTGGGAGGCAGTTCCACCTCGCCGAACTGGGCACAATGACAATGACAATGTCGGAGCGTGTGCTTGTGTATCCGGTCTCTCCAAGCAATCTGATTGGTCAGTTCAGCCTTGATGGCTCAGGGGTGGGCATGATGATGGCACGATACTTTAGCAGGATGACTAGTTTACACAGAAAGGAGTTCAAATGGAGAATTTTAACGCCAACAAAGTGAATCACGTAGGGTCGCTAAATACTAACGAGGTGCAAACCAAGACACCTTTAAAGATGGGAAGTATTTGCAAGAATACAAATGAGGTTCTAACAGTGGTTAAGGGGGGGGGGGGGGCGTCTACCATTGATGGCAGTCAAAAACCAGAGAGGAGGTGAGCAAGGTGTCTCGAAATGATGGAGCTGTGAGAAGCAGGCTTTTTGGTACATGAAGTGCTGGGCAAGAGAGGTTCAGACGCGCGTGGATACCAAGAAAAGGCGAAGGAATAACGCTGATTGTAAACAGAGGATGAGACACACAAAGAGACCATGGAGATGTGCAGGATGAACGCTGTTTATTACCTGTCTTTGACAGATAAGTGTGACTAGTGCCCTAATGGTCATACGAAAAGACAGTTTCCCCACAGGGATTAATGACTGTGTACCACAGAAAAAGTATTCAAGGCAGGGTGGGCATCCAAAATGGCTAAAGAGCTGTGTTGAAATAAATATGGAGTAATTGCTTGGAAAAGGTGAGCAGATTTTGCCTCCCCCATATTGAAATGAAACGATTAAACATATAATCTGTGTATAGAACAGACTCGCTCCTAAGATTATCCCACCGACTACGCTGCTAGACAGGCCTGTGCAGTCACCCAGCTTGTGTCAGGAAAGTTCATACAGATGCCAAATCCACGCTCTGTGCCTCCATCTTTCACACTGAACTGACTCACATCAAAGAGCGCAGCATCAGGGTGAAGGGTCTTCAGCAGCAGTGGCTCTCAAGTAGGACCCCCTGTAGCTGCACAGACGCATCCCTACCGACTTCCCAAGTAGTCAGTTTCACCTTAAAATGACTTCATTCTTTAAGTAGCAGACTTATATTTTTCGACTCTTATTTTACATTTGGAAAACTTGAGCAGTGTGAGGTTTATAATGATACCGGTCACATGCCCTACTGAAGACAGGTAGAAGAACGCATTTAAAAATGTTTAATCCCTCTTGATCCATGTATACCTTCAGTGTCTTTCTGTGGCAGATCTGGGTGTCCGAACTTCCCTCAAGCAGTGTTTCCCCTTGTCGAGTGCGTTCCGGTAACGCCTGCTTCTCAGACGCTGTCACTTCGAGGCGCCTCACTCTCCTCCTGTCCACTTTTAGAAATCATTGCAGAAAGACGACTCCCAGTGGGCCTCCTACACCTTCACTCCTCCTCCTTGCGTGTCTCAACCTCACACTTCCCCTGGCTTTGGGAATGCAATTTAAAAACTGACCGATCAGAATGCTTGAAGGAACCCGAACACACAGACCTATTGTCTGTTGACCATATTGTCGATTTTTTTGACCATATCTTTAAATTCTTAAGTCTGTTTTTTCATTTTGTTTTTCAATTCGCCTTTTCTGTGAAGTTTACTCTCTTAATTACATCTGCATAATGAAAATTAATGATAAGTATATAATCATTTAGCCACAATGGCTCCTTTCATTATTTTGAAAAGCTATGCAGTGGCCAGCCTTCCCAGAGTTCTCTAGAAAGCCCGATGTGTGTGACAACTTTGATGTGACCTTATTTAGATCAGCACAGCTCAAATCTCGAGCAATAAAACTCTTTGTCTCTCTCGATATTTCAAACTCATTCTTCTGTGTTTTAGGTTTACGAGTCTGGTTAGCGGTTTGATTTTGGACGATCGGTTCGGATGCTTTTCTAGCTTTGACCTTATCGATGTTGTGAGCCACTAGGGGGCGTTGCAGCACCCTGAACCCTAGACACTACTACACAGACACAAGTTCAGACTCCAATAACAAGGTTTACTGCCACAAATACCTTAAAGTATTCTGCAGTTTCAGCAATAAGACTCTTTTCCTTCTCCACCCCACCCTGGTAAGTTTTGTCGAAGTTCTCTCCCAACTCTGAACCCCCGGGTGATGTGGAGCAGCTTCATTTATACTGGACCCTGGAGTACTTCTGCTGCTATCACAATGAAACCAGGAAGCCCTTCCAGGTCATATGGAACCTCTCTGTGAAAGGATAATCTGCCTCTGGTGGCACCCAAGAACCCAAACATGGCTGCCCACCAAATCTATAACTCCAATTCCACCCTGCAGAAGTCCAAACGGGATGCATGCCAGAGAGATGTTGCCACTCAGTGTACTGGGAAGTGCAGTCCTTCACTGTCCATCTGTTGTAATGGCTTCTGGAGCAGGAAAGGCAAAGCTAATCAAACTGGTTGGGATGTCCGTCCTCCCACATCCTCTCAGCCAGGTAAGGTACCATCCATCCCAGCCGGGAATGTCACCCTGCCCATGTTGCCCATTACAACGCCTTCCTCCTGATTCAAATCATCACGGCCTCAGTACACCATGCAGCAGCGTTTCAGTAACTTGTTGTTTGTGTTGCTGCACTCAAGTGAGGGTGAAACAGTAACAGAAAGTTGCATCCAATGTTTCTCAATTTTAAGAAAGACTAGGGTGGGCTTTGCCCCCTTGCTCGCCAACCCCCCAGCCTGTGCTATGCACCAGCCACTTTGCGTCTCTGCCGCTCACATATATGGATTTCACTTTCATCAAACTACAAATCTTTTAATTCTCGTGGATAGGCCTCTTCATTGGGAAGAAACACTACTTATCCCTGATGGCAACACGAATTAGATGATCTACAAGTCTCTGACAAAGTTTAAAGCCGACCAGTATCTACATACTTCTGTCATATCACCTATGTCCATATATTTCGTTATTTCACAGAGTAATAATTTCCATTTGTTAGCGCTAATGCGATCTTTACTATCAGTTTTCTGAGACTTCGGAATTTTAGTACTTTCATTATCTCTAACCTGCTCTGCATGTGTATCGCGCCAATGTTTTAGAACCTGTTTGCGACGTTCTACTTTGTCTTCTACTCTTTGTCTTTTATTTCCGACCCTGCTTGGAGCTGAGAGTGCAGGAACTGTGTCTGAGAATAGCATTCACATGAATGAGAAGTGAGTGCACTGTGGGCCTGGTTGTAAATGTTTGAGAGGAGGGCAGGACTTATCAAAATCTCTTGGTAAAAAGTCTCGTCTCGCAGAACCTGAAATCATCTCTCACAGGGGTTGAAATTGTCTCTGAGAAAGTCTCGTCCCAGGATTTCCTTTTATAATAGAAAGACAATTTTGAAGATTTGCTGATGCTTTTCACTGCAAGTTTTTGAATTTGCAAAAAGGTGGACAGCGTGCACGTTTCAAAATATCTCAGAACTTTCCTGACACATTCCCTTGAAGAGCGAGTGCGGCAAAATTCAATAAAATCGGACCACTGGGAGCCAAGTTCTTTGTGCGGACAGACAGACTAACAGAGACAGGACGATGACAGAAGGTACCATTTGCTCTTTACCCAAACACACAATATGGCGACTTGGTGAATTTGTGTGAGAGCCGAGTGTTGGAGGGAGCGCCAAGGAGCCTCAGTGACCACAAGGGAACAACTACCAATAGGGCGATCAAGTGGCGGACCCCGGTCTGACAGGCTCACTACCGGACCTCTGGACTGTGAGTGAGGCGGTGGCAGCATAAAGCGGAGAGCAAATCAGAGTCGGTGGCCAGCAATGTAATGGACAGGCAGGCCAGTCCTGGAGACTTCGACATCCACCAGTATAAAGGGCCCCTCTTGTCTGAGTACAGAGCCCTTTACGTCATATAGTGCCTTTCGATTCTAAATGTCGAGTGAATAGTGCAGCCTTTCACACCTCTCTGTTCAATTGCACCTATCAAGTCTGAGCCTCGTTTGATTTCAGTGACTTTTTCATCCCTCCCAGTTGTGATCTGAGGTCTTCCTGTGACGTCATTTTTCTGTTTTCCTGAGATGGCCAAACGTGAGCTACAATGCGTTGCAGAAGAATTGGAATCCCTAGAGATGCAAATTCAGCAGTTCCGTGTCAGACAAAACCATCAATGGGTTTAGAAAACTTGCCATTTTTGACACCAGGATCGATTGAACGATGTCTGCTCCACGCTGCACTTCACGTTCCCTGGGCCGAGTCAGCTTTTCTCCAGTTCCTGCTCTAGACAACGACAATGATAGTGGAATCTGGGAACATTGAAAACGCAGGCAGAGTCTGAGGACTAGGACACCTCCACTTTCTCAAACTATCACCATCACTTCAACACATACTGTATATACACTGACCGGCCAGCTTTATTAGGTACATTGCTTGTTAACGCAAATATCTAATCAGCCACTCAGATGGCAGCAACTCAACGTATTTAGGCCTACAGACATTGTCAAGATGAATGGCTGAAGTTCAAACCGAGCATCAGAATGAGGAAGAAAGGTGATTGAAGTGACTTAGAATGTGGCATGGTTGTAGATGGGCTGGTCTGGGTATTTCAGAAACTGCTGATCTATTGGGATTCTCACACACATCCATCTCTAGGGTTTACAGAGAATGGTCCAAAAAGGGGAAAATATCCAGTGAGTGGACGTTGTCTGGGTGAAAATGCCTTGTTTGATGCCAGAGGTCAGAGGAGAATGGCCAGACTGGTTCAAGCTGATAGAAAGGCAATAGTAACTCAAATAGCCACCAATTACAACTGAGGTATGCAGGAGAGCATCTCTGAATGTCAAACCTTGAAGCAGATGGGCTACAGCAGCAGGAGACCACAGTGGGTGCCAGTCCTGTCAGCTAAGAACAGGCAACTGAGGCTACAGTTTTCACAGGCTCACCAAAATTAGGCAATAGAAGATTGGAAAAACGTTACCTGGTCTGACGAGTCTCGATTTCTGCTGCGACATTTGGGTGGTAGGTTCAGAACATGAAAGCATGGATCCATCCTGCCTTGTACCAACGGTTCATGCTGGTGGTGTACTGGTGTGGGTGATATTAATTTTCTTGGCACACTTTGGGCCCCTTAGTACCAACTGAGCATCGTTTAAATACTATGGCCTGCCTGAGTATTGTTGCTGACCATGTTCATCCCTTTATGACCACCATCTTCTGATGGGTCCTTCCAGCAGGATAATGTGCAATGTCACAAAGCTCAGATCATCTCAAACTGGTTTCTTGAACATGACAAGGAGTTCACTGGACTCAAATGGCTTCCACAGTCTCTAGATCTCAATCCAATAGAGCACCTTTGTGATGTGATGGAACGGCAGATTTGCATCATGGATATGCAGCTGACAAATCTGCAGCAACTGTGTGATGCTATCATGTTAATGTGGACCAAAATCCCTGAGGAATTACAGCAGTTCTGAAGACAAAAGGAGGTCCAACCTGGCGCTAGTAAGGTGTACCTAATGAAGTGGCCAGTGAGTGTATATAGCTGTCACACAATGCCCTTAAAGTATCATATTGATTATATAGTGCCCCTCAAGTCTACATATCTATTCAATAGTGCTCTTCTTAACTGTCTGCGTATTTATTTGTGCCTTTCATGTTTAAGTCTCTTTCTATTATAGAGCGCCTTTCACTTCTACCGAGCTCAGCTGTAAAGATTCCCCGTGTGCCCTTCTTCAAATCTCCTCATTCCAGACCTGCTCTACTCCTCCATTCTATGCCCCTTTGATTTCTGGGTGCCCCTAGGATGTTCTTCCCCACCACTCTCCCATCAGGAACGTCCTCTGAGATGTCAAATCGCTTGTGGAGAGGCAGGAGGGGGGCTCCATTACAACACAGCATTTCCATACCACTGTGCCCCCATGACCAGTGTGAGTGGGCGACAAACCAAAGTTTTACCATCACTTACGACATGCAGATGTCCAAATCTTCAGCTGTGAAAGGCGTTATAAAGACAGTGAACCCACCCCCACCCCCCTCTCTGTGCCCACAGCCTGGGAGTTTTGTAATCCACTGGCCTGTCAGGGTGACTTGACAAATGAAGTAATCAGACGAGGAGGAAACGCAGCAAAGGGAGCAGCAGATTTGGGCATTGAGTAACGAAGAAAAGAAAGCAGGACTGATGGCAGGAACGTGTGAACAGCATCAATTGAAGAGCCCACCCAAACCAACTGCTAGAGTGTAAGGAGCCATAGTGAGTGCCAATCACGAGCCAGCACTGGATAGAATGCCAGTCCACTGGCTGGCACTGTGTCGCACACACCGTGGAGCCACCAGACTTGGGGAGTGAAGACTCTGAAGAAAACCACAGGGACAGCTGAGAAAGAGGAAGCCATCACACACAGCGAATGGGCTGGCACACAAAGCCACTGTCCTGGGGATGGCTGGACGACAGCTGGAAGACGGCAGTGCCAACCACTGTACTCACCCATTAATCAGATGAAATCCCCATCCACCCTACTGTTTTCTACCCTGCTTATTGCATTGGGAGTTGTGGATGAGCTGGCACCTATTCTGGCAGCCACGGGCACAAAATAGGAAATGAAAGACACTGAAATGAGGGAGGAAAACCAAGGAAATAGATGGGCAGTGCCACTACTGAGAATGGGCCCTCTGCACACAGCAGGTGAGGTTCAAGTGCCAAGCAGAACCCCACCATGCCACCCAAACTTCAATCAGTAAGGAACTCCTTGGACAGCAGGACAATAGTGACACAGGAGGCAGCAGCAGAGTTAGACACCATCATGGAGCAGACATCTATCATTAATCATTATCAATCTATCCATCATATATCCATCCATCCATTATCCAACCTTAACACAGGGTCACGGGGGTCTGCTGGAGCACAGGGCGCAAGGCAGGAAACAAATCCTGGGCAGGGTGCCAGCCCACCACAGGGCACACACACACACACCAAGCACACACTACGGACAATTTAGAATCGCCAATCCACCTAACCTGCATGTCTTTGGACTGTGGGAGGAAACCCACGTAGACACAGGGAGAACATGCAAACTCCACGCAGGGAGGACCCGGGAAGCGAACCTGGGTCTCCTTACTGTGAGGCAGCAGCGCTACCACTACGCCACCGTGACGCCCCATCCATTATATAGTGCCTTTCAAATATATGATCTATTATATACTGTCTTTCATATTTACTTATTTATTTTTCTGTAATATACCTTATTTAAAGTCTAAGTATCTATCATACATCAATTATATAGTGCATTTCACATCCAACTATCTAGACTTCAAACTTTTTCCTTTATGCCCACTTCCCAGGGCAACTCAATGGCATGACATCTTGATGTCTGAGTGCCACCAGGGTACCCCAAATTCCGAGTGATGTGTTTGAAGTCTAAGCATCTTTGGGTTAAGTTCGGTGCTTCACATCTATCTAGTTATTATATAGCGCCTTTCAAGTCTGAATTTCAAAGTCCATTATTCTCACTTGTATTAATTTGTGACTGGCCACCCCCCCCCCCCATATTTAACATTGATACACTCCTTCACAGTAGACCCCCCACCCCGTACCCTCTGCTCGACTTAGACACATCACAGGCGCCGCTCACTCCGACCCACACATCATTTCCCTGTTATTTCGATGCGTCTTCCCATTGGACACCCATGACAGTGACAGCTGACAATCTCCTCAGAGGATCTCACAAGCAGTGGTGTGGAAGGGCCAGCGTGAAAGGAGCCCCTCGAAGTGCACCCTCCTGAGACACTGTCACCGATTCTCAAAGTATTGGAAGCTTTACAATCAGCCATCCAACTGTCATCTAAGATCAGCAGGAGGTCCTCAACACCCTGGTGCTGTCACAGGAGAATTTAGTGAAATATGTAAAGAAAGTCACCAGAGTCCAGGCTGGCGGAGGAGCAGAAGGGAGCCACAGCCCCATCATGGTGCTCGGTGGTCTTCAATGCTGTTATGGATACATTATAACCCAGAGCCATCATGTAGGGCCGAGGTGAAAGCTGACCGAGATGTGAACGGCTCAGCACAAACTTGGCCTTCAGGTTTACTACTTTCAAGTCCTAGTGGTAGTCGTGGGGTCCGGGTAGTCACTGATCACAGACCTGCCGCTAGGGGGCGCCGCCTGCACACACACCTGGCTTGTTTCGAAGTCTTTAGGGCTGTCCAGTGAAAGTCTTAGTCAAATGAATTGATGGACACGTCATCAATATTGGGCGCCATCTACTGGACCTCGAAAACTTTAGGCCTACTTACCTTACAGGGCTACCTTACGTTAAAACTCTGGTCTTCCTCAGCTGTATGTCTGCAGTCGTTCTCATCCAGCTCCACTTCTGGCTGCCAGTAGCAGGTCGCTGTGCCACCTACAGGAGGATTCAGGTATGACATCATTTCGATTGTTGCTGTCCTGTATGGGATTGCTGACACCCTGTTAGGTATGGTTAGAATAAAGTCACCGTCCCCCTAGTGTGACATTAAGGTGACTTAAGGAGGTCAGCACTGCGAAGTTCATCTGACTCTCAAAAGCTCTGCTAAAATTAGGGGGCAACTGGCTAAAGTGGATGAACCAAACGCTGTTGCTGGCTTTCTAGTCATTCATTCATCCACCCAGTGCTCAAGGCGCCATAATCCGGTTACACACTCCTCTGCACATTTATGTCCTGGACCCACTTGTTCTGGTTTAGACATGGGAGGCGCACGCACACACACACTTACAGTCCTCAGCCCACCCAACATGCATGTGTTTGGGATGAGGGAGGAAACTGGGGACCACGGAGAAACTCCATGTGAACTTGACACAAGGATTTGAACCCCAACCAGGAGAAGAAGCAGGGCTGAAATACAACACACTAAAAATGGAGACAGCGCTGAAGTGTTTCCTATTTAACTCAGGCAGTTGATGTCAACCATGATCTTTCCACCACACTGTGCTTGTTTGCTTGTGGAGCATTGAGAAGTAAATCGAGATGCACTGAACGACGAGGAGGAAATCACCTAAGACACACACACACCTGCCCGATGTGCGGCTCATTTTGACAGTTTAAATGACTACACATCAGTCAAGGCCATGGAAATAACAGACTGGGAGACCTGGAAAGGGAAATCTGGTAACACATGCAACCGTCTGAAGGCGAGGTACTCATCACCTAAAGCAGAGAAGTTCCACTGCCCTACCATAGAGATAAGATCATCAATGTGTCCCGCAGGAAGTGTTAGCAACACAAACGGACCAGGACCAGTCCAGAGAAGTAATAACAATAATTCTTTACATTTATTAATTGCTTTTCTCACCACTCAAAGTGCTGTTACACAGAGAGTGAGGCGTCACTTCAACCACCACTAATGTGCAGCACCCACCTGGATGATGCGACGGCAGCCACTATGCACCAGGACATTCTCCACACATTAGCTGTGAGGTGGTGAAGGGGGGGGGGGGCGGCACGGTGGCGCAGTGGGTAGCGCTGCTGCCTCGCAGTTGGGAGATCTGGGGACCTGGGTTCGATTCCCGGGTCCTCCCTGCGTGGAGTTTGCATGTTCTCCCCGTGTCTGCGTGGGTTTCCTCCGGGCGCTCCGGTTTCCTCCCACAGTCCAAAGACATGCAGGTTAGGTGGATTGGCGATTCTAAATTGGCCCTAGTGTGTGTTTGTGTGTGTCCTGTGGTGGGTTGGCACCCTGCCCAGGATTGTTTCCTGCCTTGTGCCCTGTGTTGGCTGGGATTGGCTCCAGCAGACCCCCGTGACCCTGTGTTCGGGTTCAGCGGGTTGGAAAATGGATGGGTGGAGGGATGGTGAAGGGGTGAGAGATAGTTAGCTGATTATAGACAGGGGATGATTAGGAAGTCAGAATAACCAGGCCATGTTGGACACTTTAGCCAGGACATCATGATACACCTTACTCTTTATGAAGGATGCCCAGGGATCTTTAATGACCACAGAGAGTCAGGACTTCGGTTTTACATCTCATCCAAAGTACAACCCCATTTTTACAGCAGTGTCCCCTTCACTGCTCTGGGGCACCGAGATCTACATTCAGACCACAGGTTAAGTGCTCTCTGCTGGCCTTACCAACACCTCTTCCAGCAGCAACCCAAGCTTTTCCTGGCTAATCTCCCATCCAAGTAGTGGCTGGGCCTGAACAAGCTTAGCTTCAGGTAAATGACCTCTTCTGAAGTGCAGGCGGTATGGGAGCTGAAATGCATTGTGGAGCAGAAATTCTGCTGACAGTAAGTACCACCTCAAAGCCACAATTCTGTCAGAAAAAAAAATAATTTTATAAGATTGTTTTAAAGAACGATTCAGCATGCAGTCCACATTAGGGTCTATCAGGAGAACCTCAGACTTCTTCTCTTTTCTGATTCTCTCACTCGCTGCTCCAGCCATTGTCTTCTCCAGGTGCTGACAGAGCGGGCAGAAGCTTGGAGGCTGGAAGGTTACGGAGGGCCACAATTCAAACATTAAAGGATTGAGCAGGTCAGCGGGTGGAGAGCCCCAGTGGGACCCGGGGTTCAGCAGATGTGGGGTCCTCACATTTTCTAGCATTGTCATTTTGGCTGGACTAGAACTTCAAAAGCACAAGAAAATCTGAAACAACGTAACAGTGACAGCACAAAGTGTGTAATCAGAATGCAATGCACACAGGGAAACATAATGACAGCACAAATGACAGAATACTCTTTGATAAGCTGATTATGATAAATACACAGACCACCGCTGAACACGGACTGACCTTCACCATTGCCAATGACACCAATTCTGTTGCCGTTTGCAAAAAGTCCCAACACTGCAATGCAAGAGCTGATGTTTTAGAAGTTGTCAGCCTTGCTGTGAGTTTTCAAGAAGATGAAAAACGTTCAAGTGAGGACGGAAGACAAGCGTGTGGTTTCAGAATTACCTGTGTTAGACGTGGAGAAGGCCGAATAAGACCCTCAAACCACAAAGTCGTGGCATCTTAGATTAGACGTCCAAATATTCAGGGCAGGTCATTTAGGTTTTGGTGCCACCTTGTGGCAGTCAAATTGTCTGAAACGGCTGCTCTCTCTCTAACTCCAAACCATAATTTTAATCTCCTAAGAACGTAAGAAACTTGACAAACTACGAGCAGAGGCCATTCTGTCCGTTTCTCACGCGTCCGTTTAGCTAAGCTGTCCCAATATCTCGTGTTCAGACACTTCTTAAAGGTTCTCAAGGTTTCTGCTTCACCTCCATTTGTTGTAAACTCCGGAATTCCTAAAGGTCCCAAAAATGCCAACTAGATGGGGGGACCATCAAACCAAGTTAGTGACAAAGGCAAACACAGAATCTTTATAAATGAAAAGAGTATTCTCCACGAAAATGCTCAGTAATCACAATCAGCTCTGTGGAGCACAAAAGGCAAAGGCGGACAAAGTCTAAATACGAAATATAAAGGGTGGTCAGGAACAGGGCAAAGAGGTCAAAAAAATCAGATAAATCACAAAAGCACAGCAAACACCCAAACAGACACTCACCAACTCCCAAGTGCATTCAAATGAACCGCAAGGGACTCTGAGTTACCGCTTTCCTTTCAGAGGGCTGTGGGCATCCCCCACAAAACACAATCAACATAACACAGGCAAGCACATCATAAACCAAAGCAACATTAAGATAAATCAAAGACTCAAAAATGAAGGAAAAAAAAGACGTAAAGCAAGACTTTGAACCCCAGCCAGGGGAGGAAGCCTGGCTGAAATATAACATGACGTCTCTGGATGAAGATGTGCTTCCTGGCTTCAACCCTAAAATGCCGAATCTCACTTCAAATCTGACTTTACAGTCCGCAGCCTCCTTTTCTGAGAGAACGGCAGGCGTACGAATGCTGAATCTCCACGGCTGTGTTTGGGATAAGCGGGTCGAGAAAATGAAGGACTCCAAGTTTTAGCCCCCTGGACTTGCTTTACACTCTACTGACTAGCAGGTGCAAGTGACAAAGGCAGGAGACACCAGTTCTGCAATAAAAACTGCCATCCCTGAAAGACTGAACTGCAAATCCACCTAAACAATCTGCCACTCTGAGGAAAACAGAAATCTACGGGAGAGCCGGTCTGACTATTTCTGCAAAGCCTCCATCTGCTGGAGTCTCTGTGCGGGTGTCCTTGCTCCGCCAGCGCCGGGGTGTCGGTGCCGCCTCCTGAAGACATCGTGTGTGTTCAGTCCTGTCATTTTCCCTTTCCTTCAGTAAAGTTCATTTATTCATTTGTTTTGGTTGCTCGTCAGGACGTCAGTTGAGAATATGAACTGTTACAGCTGTTTTTTTCTCTACTATATAATGACACACTATTGTCCATATGTGCGCGTTTGGATCCTCCGAGCAATCTGATTGGTCAGTTTCACTCTGGATGTTCAGTCAAACGTGATAGAGGCAAGAAGCACAGGATAAGAGACACTGACACACAGGAGGATATCGAGGAAGAGTGTAGGAGGGACGCTGAGAGTCATCTTCAAACATGAAGAGTATTCCCAGGACTACAAATGTTGTGTTCTCGATGTACTGTGGTAGCAACAGGGAGCCGCTGCATAGTTGTGTCCATTTAAAAACTACACCAGAAAGTGACAAATACGATCAGAAAAACAACAAATATGATAAAGTTACAAAAATAATAATGTGATCAATACACAAATTGAGTGTGGAAAAAATCTAAATGTCACATCATTTCAAATACAAATTCTGGCTTCCCTCACCTGTTTGAAACGTGTTTAACAGAGTGGATCTGCAGTCTGCCATTCCTAAGCTGCTCATCAAGTGTGCGATTCTCGACACATAGAGGCTTATATTGTATTTATGAATAATAAAAAAAAAAACACTGCATTTTTCATTCCAACAGATGGTGTAGACAATCAACACTAAAACCTAATATTGGACATTTTTAATGGGGGGGAAAAAATAAACATAAAGGCTGAGAA
The DNA here is from genome assembly GCF_900747795.2 of Erpetoichthys calabaricus. Lineage (NCBI taxonomy): Eukaryota > Metazoa > Chordata > Cladistia > Polypteriformes > Polypteridae > Erpetoichthys > Erpetoichthys calabaricus. The sequence goes on from NC_041409.2 coordinate 50,984,872, forward strand.
AGGAAGAATTATTCCCAGTGGAGCTCATGGACTGTCTCACAAAGCTGGTGGTTGGATGGCCAGAGTCTCGATGTTTCTTCTGATGTTTTTTACTGATGAGCAGGTATCAATGATGCATGAACTTGTACTTACCATTTACGATGCCCTCTTTAATACTCTTTCAGTTACAAGCGGTGCAAAACACCATTCCAATATAGGTGGGGGGTGTGGAGTGCCCCCTGTGATGAATCGATTGCTGTGAAGCCCCAGCACATGAACAATAAGCAGTCTGGAGGGGGTTTGGACACACGCGGTATTGAGTGGTGAAGTCCATGTGATGCAGGTGAAGGTCACCATAACAGCTACGCGTCACTTCCAAAGCGAGCAGAATGATAACAGCAGCGTGGCACCCTGAGAAATGGCGCAGCTTAGAGGGACCATGCCCACATTAGAGCTGTTTGTGGAGTCTGCTCTGTATTTCTGATTAATTCCTGCTCTCATTTTGCTACATTAATAGGGGCAGAGCACCGGAGTATTTGATGGATGCACATAACATTAGTCCTCCCTCTAAAGCTCTTTTTGTCAGTTGCCTAATCGTATTTGGTACAGGAGTCTCAACAGCAGTGCTCATGTCTGCAAAGTGCCAGGAGTTGGAAAGAAAAATGCAATTATTACATAACAAAATACATTCCAACTGACGGCCTGAACGTGCTGATGCCAGATGGACTGACACTGGCTTATATTACATAGACAATGCGAGGGGCCAGCGTTATGTCACACCTTGGCTAATTCGGGGAGCCTGCTTTCTTTAAAATTGTGGCACTGGGAGATCCTGTACCTTACAAAATTCACGATGGTAAATAATGTTACCAGAAAATTAACTTCAAAATCACCAAGTCTGCATAAAATAAAACAGGAGTGGTCTCCCCTCAACTTTCTTGTATATTCAGATATGGGGATGGAAATTTGAGGAGTAAACCACAAGACAAGGATTATATTTTTATATTATGTACATTAAAGAACCATCAACAACAAATCAAATCAAATTAACAATATATTGAACAATTATTATAAAAGTAAAGTTGAATAAATCGGACTGTGCAGCTGCATGATGTGAAGGACAGCTGGGTCCCATCCCCGGCAGGGATGCCCCTGCTGCATCTGTTCCGGGGAAGCCACCATGGGCAGCTCAGTACCTCCCCCGGGACGCTTGGTGGCAGTCTCCCTGGCGGACGATGATTCCCCAACCTGGTGCATGGCTCCATGGGACATGGAGTCCTCCACAGCCTGGTTGGGGGCTTGGATGGCCGCCAGGGGGAGCTGTAGCTGGTCAATTCCTCAGTCCCACCCGGAATTGCAATTAAGCCCAGGTGATCAAGCACCTGGAATACTTCCGGGTGGGGTATAAAAAAGGCCAACCACCACCACTCAGGAGAGCCAGAGTCGGGAGGAGGAGGAGGACTAAGCCTGAGGAGGAGTGGTGGTAAAGGAAGACAAGAGAAGAGTGTTGTGGTTAGATTGTGAGTGTTTTGGGACTGTGTTGGGCCTGTGGGACACGGGGAAGGCGTGCCCCACGGCTGAAGAAAAATAAAAATTTGCTTTGTTTAAGTATGCGTCAGTCTGTGCCGCGTCAGGCGCTATATAGCGTCTATATTACAATGAATAAAAGGTAAAAGTACCACTTCCAGTTAGTGGAAATAGCCCAAAAGGTGACAGAAATCTACGTTGTGCACCTAATACTTGTATGCAAAATTTGGCTGACCTTAGTGAAAGCGTCCTCAAGTTATCATGTTTACACACACACACACACACACACACACACAGACAGAATTCCAAAAACTGCATTTTCAGACTCAGGGAGGTCTAAAATGTCGAAATTCATCAAAATCTCGACATCGAATTTTTGAACGATTCCAATATTTTCCCTATACTTCGTATACGAGAAAGTAATAAAAAAACTAAGCCATTGAGCCTGCTTGACAGAATTGTCTCCTGACTCCTCTTCTTTATCAAACTTCTCCAGTAAAACTGTAAAGAGCTTACCTCTGTCTCTGTACAACTCCTATTTAATGCATTAAAGAACCATCAACAACAAATCAAATCAAATTAATAATATACTGAACAATTATTATAAAAGTAAAGTTGAATAAATCGGACTCTGCAGCTGCATGAATAAAAGGTAAAGTACCACTTCCAGTTAGCGGAAATAATCCAAAGGCTAATAGAAATCTACGTTTTGTACCTGATACTTGTATGCAAAATGTGGTTGATCTAAGTGAAGGTGTACTCAGGTTATCGTGTTTACACACAGACAGAATTCCAAAAATGGTATTTTCGGACTAAGGGAGGTCTAAAATGTCGAGATTTTGATGAATTTTTAGAAGATACCAATACTTTCCCTATCATATGTGAGAAAGTCAGGGAGGTCTAAAACGTCGAGATTCATCAAAATCTCAACGTTGAATCTTTGGATGATTACAATACTTTCCCTATACTTCATACAGGAGAAAGTAAAGAAATCGCCTAACACACACAACTTCTCCATTCCCTGGCCAGTCACTTCAACAGCACTTTGGTGCTGGACTGTTCAAATATAACAATAAAAAAAATACGACAGCAGTGCTCACCTGACGGAGGTAGAACATGTCTAAAACATCTGTGGAGAACTTCCTGGAGCTGAACTCCATTATGACTTGTGAAAGAGACTCTCTGGTGTTGATGGGAAATGTTTATGACAGTTGTGTGAGGAGGAGGAGGACTACAGGAATGAAAGAGAAGAAGGAAGAGATGAGAAGAGATGGAGTGTTACAAAGTGAGAGGACGATGAGGGCCTAGTTAAAGGAATACGCCACCCAAACACAATATTTTGTTTAAATGTTACTAAGCCCATATGCTTTATAGATACGGCTGAGAAAAAAAATGTAACTTCAAGTAGACAGAAGATATGAAAGTTTGTGATTTAACAGTCAGGGTAGCTGTGACCTATGTAGGACAACAGCAAACAATATCAAAACAAAAATATCTCATGTTGCTCATGTCGGATAATCCACATGCCAAGTTATCCATGTGGGTCAGGCACGGTCAATAATGATTGGGACATACACAACAAAATTAGTCCTGCATGGCCCTTCATGACACTTTTGTGACATAAAGAACCCCGACGACTGGGAAGAAAGTGGGTGACGTTCCCTGTGAACACTTGAATGGCACTTGGGCCAGCTTTATACTGAAGAGAATGAGGCTACCACAAATTTTTCACGGCCATCACCCTAAAGCACATGGGGGCCTGGAGTATTCCTTTAAGGCGAAGACTTGTTGTTGAGGTGACAGGAGAAACAGGTTGAAGTTGTTAGGGTATGCGGAGGGAAACGCACAGGAGCACCGGGTGAAGCAAAGGGGGATAAGGTCAGGTAAAGTGTGCCGTCACCTTAAAGGATGACCAGGACTAAGGAGAGTGAAGACAACAGATTTGATGGGGGCAAACCTGGTTAAACTGGGCAACCACAGAACATGGCCACCAAACTAGTGATCATGAACTTGTCAAACAAAGACCATGCATGTTGTATTTCCATACGTTGTAAACAGCAAATCCTTTTGACATGGTAAAGGGCAGAAAACGGTTGAACGTACCAGTGGGCTTTCTAATTTGCTGCAATTTTTATTTAAAAGCATTTTCATCAAAAGGAACCTTAACAGGTTCACACAAACCTTTGCAAGAGACGATTTCATAAGTTATTTAATAATCAAATCCTTTTATTTCTCTTAGGTGTTAGGAACGTAGTCACCTAAGTGATATGAAAGGGCTGACCAGGGACCCCTCGCTGGAGCAATTTTCCAAATACATCCTTAGATTTTCTCTGGGTTTGCCTGAGTGCTATTCATCCCACTTCATTATCGTCACAATTTACACGTTTTTCACTTTGTTTCGCTAGCATCTGTTGTTACGGTCGACGCTGACTGAAGCAGAAGTTCTTGCCATCAGTCGTGGAGTGCCACTGTGGCTGCAGGTTTTTGTCACGGCCAGTGTTGTTTGGTTTCACATTCGATACCATATGCTAGAAGAAGAACTTCTGCCACGACTTTGTTTGATCATCTTTTGTGTGGCCCACCAATTCCTGTAGAGTTTACTTCAGGTGCTGGCAGGGGATGCAGATGTGGGTGTAGGTGGCATGGATGCTTCCCACTATACGTGGCCCTCTAAACCTACATCAAGCCTGTTCTACTGGACCACACCCAACAACTCCATTCACAATTAACATTCCCAGCCAAACACAACACCATTTCCAGAGTGATCCTTGGTAACCAAGAAAAGAGTTCTAAGAGAAAAAAAAATGGAGGAAGAGCACTCAGAAGTCAGCTTTGGTCAAAGTGTTTTATTTTAAATATTAATCACCTCAGTCCACAGAGATAGGCGCAAGGGCAGCCCGCGGTACCAGCGCAGTACAATATTTACAGCTCCCATGTTTTTCTATAGTTGGGAACGCGACTCCCTTGCGAAGAATAGGGAGAGTAAAGCCACATGCAAAATAAATAAAGCTCCTTTGTGGCGCGTTCCACCCCCCACCACTTCTCGTCATCACGTGACCTGCTGCGTCTCCCACATCTGACTGGCCAGCTGGGCGTGGCACAAATTGATCACTGCGACTCCTGATTGGTTCTCCAGACACAGGCCACTCATTTGATGCTGGTAGGATTGGCCCTTTAACTTCCATTTCTGGTGAAATAAGAAGATAAAAACAAAAAGATAAAGAAAATGGTTAACAAATTCTTCACGCGGAGATCACAGTGCCAAACACAAAGACGGAGGCCTGGCGGTAGAAGAGTAGACAGAGATGAAGAATCCCAATATTCACTTAACACGGGAAGCCCTAACCATGAACTACACGACACAAACCCTAACCCAAACACGACCCTACCCCTACGCTTAACCAACTGAGTCCTGCTCCTACTAGCACTGACCCTCACTTCAACCCTAACCTTAACCCAGTAGAAACAGGGCCACTAACCCCCCTAGGACAGACACAGACTCCCCAGACCCCAACCCAGTGGGGACAGGACAAGGGACACAAGTCCTCAAATAAGCAGACCTAGGCGACACATCAATAAATTTGGAAAAAATATAGATTGGTTTTTGGTCCCAGAGGAGAGACATCTGATTATTGGTAATTCTCACCTGTCCAGAATTCCCGGACATGGCTTTAGCCAGGTGCAAATTGACAGCTACCCAAGGGTGAAATTTCTCCACGCTATGGCAATATTAGACAAAGCTGCACCTGATACTAAAGTCAATATGGTGATTCTCTCCTTTGGAATCAATAATAAGCAAAATAGGTTCAGGGAAACAACAGCCAAAGAGATCCATAAGGTGGTCAGGTCAGCAAAATCAGCGTTTCCAAATAGCAAAATTTACACCCCGCTAATAAACTTTTCAAAAGATTTAGATCAGATGGAACAAAATAACCTCTGAGATACAAACAGATTCATCCAGCAGAATTTTCCATACATCCCACCTATTGAGGAAGCAGACTTTAAAACAGGGAAAGATAAGATTCATTTGACTACGGACACGGCCTAAAAAATTGTAAAGCATTGGATAAAACATCTAAATTAATTGCCCCCCTGACCTCACCACCCTTAAAAAAAACAATGTAGTTAGAGGCGGCCTCTAGAATAATATCAGAACAATACCTGGATGAATAAGGAGAAGAGATGAACTGGATCAAAAAATGATCATAACACACTTTCCGTCCGGCTTAGACATGAGGGGGCATCAGTGATAGCGCAAAACAAATTAGTGTTGATGGCCCGTACTTTCTGGGCATCCATACGACTAAAAACAAACAGCTTAACTTGATAGCATTGTGGATGGAGCCTATGGAAACCCTGCTTTTTTCCCCTAACCTAACCCTCAAACTGTGGCCATCATTCATCTCCATTTATTTGCTTAGCAGATGCTCTTATCCAAAGTGACTTACAAAACAGGTCAATATACAGGAATTGAGTAACATCAGTCTGGAGGACTGTTTGGGAGCAAGTGTGATGGGACAAGGTCACAAAATTGATCATCATAAGTGAAGAGCTCGGGACAAAAAACAAGTGCCAGATTACAAAACAGACAGACATTCACCAAACGTGGGGGTCTTCAGACACTTTTATAAACACACTGAGGGAGTTAGAATTGCAAATGAAGGTGGGCAACTCGTTCTACCAGTGAGGAGCTGAAGAGTCCGGATTAAGATCTGAGACCACCCTGAGGTGGCAACACCAGATGGAGATCTGAGTGGACGAGAAGTAGCAGAGGACTTCACGAGTGTCTCCATACATACGGACCTTGTGACTACTCTGTAGGCGAGCGTTGAGGATTTGAACTTATCTGCCACTATGCTGTGATCTGAAAAGAGTAGAGATGTGTGCCTGCCTCGGCTGCTTCAACATCAGACACCATGTCTGCAGTGGCTTGGTGACACGTGCTGGGGCTCCTGCCAGCAGAGTGGTGAAGTAATCCAGACATGATAAGAGCAAAGCCTGGAGTAGTAGATGTGCTGCATACTCTCTCTGATCTTGAAGATGTTGTATTGAGTGAATCTTTAAGACTAAGAGACCATTTCAACAGGGTCCCCATAGGACATGCCGGTCAATAATCACCACACAAAGTTTGCGTAACGACTTGGTGGGCATTAGAGACAGCGAACCAAGCAAAATAGAGACAGGATAGCAAGACGGTCCATCATTGGACCTTCAAAATGAAGTGAAGACAACTTTTAACATTTAATTTCATTAAACATGGAGACTGATCAGACACCTAAAGGCTGGTTTATACTTCTGCATGGAGCCAATGTAGTAGCTACCCCGTTGAAAGCGGCTTATATTTCTGTGTTATGCTGCACTGCCGGCACATTGCTGAATGCCATGCTGTTTGCTGGCTGATATTTCATGGCACGAATTGGCCGCCACACCCTCAACTACTGCTCCCCCTGTGTTTGGGTGGGCACCATGCATCTGGCACAGTAGTCTTGCGGGGTCAGATGTGATCCTCAAATAAGAATACCAGTTAAAAAGGGTGTAGTGAATAGCGTCAAAGTCCGGTGCTGCAAAGTCTTTGCCCACAGGGCTTCTTCATAAAACACCCGATCCCAGTTCCTCCAGTCTATGCATTTTAAACCGCTGCCGGTGTCTCAGGGAGAGAGCAAAAAGACACTGAAGAGAAGACCTGATGCTGAGAGAAAATAAAAAGCTAACATGGCTGTTTTACAGGAGCTCAGTAGTACGAGGTACCTGAAGCTTAGTAATTAATTTGCACGTTACATTGAGTGCTGTGAGACAGACGGACACACAGGTAGACCACCAGAGCTACTGGGCTCCATGTGTTTAAAGAAGCACCTCTGTCTGCTACAATATCTTTCTGTCATTTTAACTATTGCATCACAATATGACATAACAACAGCAAATCGAGCTTAGATAAGCATTGTGGTCCGTGGATACACTAAGTTTTAAAAAGCTGCGTCTCTTGTTGTCCCAGCGTGTTTGCATTTGCAGTTAGACAGTTGTGTTTCACTGCCTCAGTTATGTGTTTAGATGTGCAGTCAGAAGGCAGCCTCATCTGTGCTTCTGCTGGTGTCAGTGGGCTGATTTGTTGATTCGGGTATTTTGACCACTGAAATCCGCATCTCCTGTGGCTCTTCATTATCGTCTCTCTTAACGGATTTTCATGGAGTGGGATACACACCATTTACTTCAAAGGCATATTTTGCAGTTTATATTTTCATGAATATGGCTACCAGTTCTTTCACACGTACAATGTCATCGCAACGCTCAACAACAGAGAGCACACACTGCGCAAGTGACAGAGTACTGTTCATGTTTACCGTTCGCCCATTGACGTTGGCGAATGTCAGTGTTTAATTTGATCATACAGTGAAGATTTTCACGTGCATCAGGTGGTGTTTATTTTCAAAACATGTGATGTCTTCTCTGCACACGTAACACACATTTTGATGTCTAATGGGGTCTTGTAGGAGTCTGTGGACGGTTTGTTGCAAACAGAAGCTTGTCTGTCGGACCAGGTTAAAAAGAGCACCGTTCTCAAATCTCCAGCCCTATTTTGAGCACCACCTTCATGAGATGTTGAACTGGTTTAGAAATGTGACACTCAGTGACCCGTTTAATTGTCCCCACCCAGTTTTAAGCAAAATCCACTTGTGGTTGTCCCCAGATGTATATAAAATACGTCTGCTTCAGCGAGACTACTGGCACAGTAAATCTTTATGTGAAGATGTCCAGGGCCACCGAGTGATTCCAAAGTTTGAAACCACTCAGCTACTTTTAAGACACTGTGGCAGGCGACTGGGGATCAGACTCAGCCAGGATGCCTGGAAGGACCGGGAGGCGGACAATACATCCCTCAGGCTACGAGGGGGCAACCACCCTGGTTAGTGTGGGGACCATGGGAACGAAGCATGGAGGTTCAAATCCATTGGGGCCCGTGGCCACCGCCAGGGGGCGCCCCGAGCTTCATGGAGCCCAGGATGTCAGCACTTCTACCACACCTGGGAGTATTGGTGAAAGGACCTTCCAGGGACGCCCGGAGTGCTTCCAGGTGCTCATGCGGCACTTCAGGAAGTGCCGCTGGAAGGACGTCAGGAAGCACCTGGAGCACATCCGGGTGAATATAAAAGGAGTCACCTCCCTCTAGTCAACAGCTGGAGTCAGGAGGAAGCGGACAGAGCTTGGTGGAGAGGAGTGGAGGCGGCGCAGGCCCATTGGAGGGACCGTAATGAGGGTGTTTGGTGAAGGGACACTGTGTGTTGTGTGGACGATCGGTAAATAAACATGTGCTTTTAGGAACCATCAATGTGTGCCTGTCTGTGTTCCGGGGCTGAGCTTCCACAAACCCAATACCATTTCGAATTAGACCATGAGTGTATGTGTGAGGTATGTGTGACGACTCCTTCACCATTCCGAAAATGCACATCTTAGAAACTGTCAGGTGAGCACTCCTACTCCGGCATTGAACAGTTCTTTTTACAGTCACATTGGATAGGGGACAGGAGACTGAAGACAAAAAATTCAGTCAAAACCTTCAGCTTACCTGTCTGGCATCCTTCTGACTGCACAGCTCCAGCCGCACCTTCGAGCCTGGTGAGAAAGCCGTGATGGAGAGGCACCGGTTCTGCTGGTGGATGAACGGCTCGCTGAATACCCACTCCTGCAGGACAGACAAACATAAAGGGGCTATGTGAGTGAACAGTGAAAGATTAAGAAATGAACAACCATTTGGACCAAAATAATCTGTTCATTTAATGCGTTCAATAAAATGTCAAATATTGATTAGAAGAACCCAACGATGCTGGTGTTACTTACACCAATTCCTGCACATTTAGTTCTCTTTCTGAAGAAAATCACTCCACCATCTCTCAGGAATGCACCCTTTAATAAACTTGGGCCTCATGTATAAACAATGCGTACGCACAAAAATGTTGCGTACTCTCGTTTCTACGCTCAAATCACGATGTATAAAACCTAAACTTGGCGTAAAGCCACGCACATTTTCACGCTAGCTAAATCCTTGCCGTACGCAAGCTCTCAGCTCGGTTTTGCACACTGGTGGCACCCAGCGTCAAAGCAGTGCTTCTGTTCCAGTATGGTTTCCCTTTCTTTTTTAGATCCACATCCCTGATGCAGCTTTATCAAATACGCTGAAATTAACCGCATATTGTTTATTAGTTTAAGTCATCTGATTATAAATAACCTGTAACAATATAATGGTGCACAGAATGGTCAAACTATTCCAAATACCATAGCTGCTTTAACGTTGCTACTTTCACTTATTTATATCACTGTATCTGACTGTGGAATCACAGCTCTCAAGCAGTTGATCAGAAAGAGAATTATTGGTATACAGCATCATGCACATGCTGCCTCAGCCATGCTGCCTATTTGAACTGCTCTCAAACGGCAAACACTTCAGAGCCTTTCCTGTAGGGACATCGCGGTTGAGAAACAGTTTCATCCCAAGAACTATAAACGCACTCAATCAGTCCATCAAGTGCTCCTTGTAGAACTGTTTGTACTTATTAGTACAATTATCTCACTGTAAACTTGCACTACAGTTATAATATTGCACAACCTGAGCCACTTTATAAAGCGCGTATGAAATGCAGCAAAATATGTTTATTATATTATACAGATAAAACTTTTAACTTCATTTAAATAATCTATATTGCTAATAATTAAACATGTGAGGACACAGTGTCGCAGCGCTAGCAAGGAGCTGGTACCCATTCAGGGATTGTTCCTGCCTTGCGCTGTATTCTTGCTGGTGCTTGTGTGACACTGGAAGGATAGATGGATAGAATAATTAAACATGTACTACGAAGATATTTCAATGTTCATTAAAAGTTTTGAAGAATCAGTGTTCTAAGTTTACAGATGGCTTAACATCTATTACAGAGCTGATTGTGTGGCAATTGGTTATTTGGAGAAAGAAAAGGAAAGACAGGAATTGGGGGTTAGTATGTTTGAAAGAGACAGTATTGCTGCAATAAATTATTTCATCGAAGGTCACGCACAGCGCAGCAAGCATCTTGCGTGAGGCAGGAACAATCACTGGATGGGGCGCCTGCTCGTCACTATCACTACGCCACTATGTTCCCATGTTTAATAACATGCTTTAACTCCTGTCATCGTGAAAATGATATCAAGTATACACCTCAATATTTAAATTATTCAGAGAGCTGTAATATCACGAATGTAATGGATTCTGTGTCCTGTCGGAGGAAGAGAAAGCCCGTTTAAGAAGCAGGTAGTGATTCACACACATAGAGCACATACAAGAACAAATACAAAACAAAGCATTTAACGTTCTACTCTGGTTACGATGGTATTGGAGAAACTAGCAAATCAAACGATTTAAAGATGAAGTTTATGATGTTCTACTTTAATGACAAAATAAACTACATGATTAAAGTGGAGATTTCGAGATTAAAGTTGACATTTCGAGCTTGTTTCTCACTGTGTCCCTATTTTTTTTTCTTTTCTTTGTACCCTAATAAGCTTTCATATGACACTCAGACGGTGGGCTACGACTCGCCTTTTCACGGCGACTTTAATGTGTGATTTCTTTTTTATTTCGGCCAATGTGCGACTTTGTGAACTTGAGCTTTCGAGTTTCTCCGACACTCTGTCACTCGATCAACTTCCTTTTGTTGTTTATACCACTGTTTAAACCAACAAATAGTACGTTTTTCCTTGCCTCCACTTGATGTACGCTGAAATTCTTCTATTTTCCACCGTGCTTTTGCCATTGTCTTTGCAGAGAACGCTGACCTTAATGGCTATTTATATTGATTTGCATATTCAAAGAGGCGTCATTCTGGGAGGAGTTTGGGGAGTGTCAGCAGGCGTGTGCACGTGCGTTACTTTTCACGCGGACCGGGATTTATGGAGCGGAAGTTGGAGAGTGCACAGATTTATGCATCTGGATTTTTTTGTGCGTACGCATATTTACGCTTTTGTCCTTACGCCATGTTTTAGTGTGAATACTACACACGGCGTTATGCATGAGGCCCCTTATGTAGTTGTCTCCTTGTGTCAGATTCATCATTTTTAAATAATAGTACTGGGTGCCTTCATGCGGTCCCTTAATGTCCACTGGATGAGGACGTATCGATTCTAATTCTTCAGACCTTCCCTTTAGCTCATATCCACAGTCCAGGAAGTAGTCTACTAGCTCACCTCCAGCCTCTCTCTATTAATCGTCAAGTGTTGTTGTAGTTTGAAACTAGTAGGTGGCATAGTTAAAGATGCTAAGATTTGCATTGGTTGCGACGAGGATGGATAGGATTAGAAATGAGTACATTAGAGGGTCAGCTCAAGTTGGACGGTTGGGAGACACAGTCAGAGAGGTGAGATTGCACTGGTTTAGACATGTGGAGAGGAGAGATGCTGGGTATAATAAGAGAGGGTTGCTAAGGATAGAGCTGCCAGGCAAGAGGAGAACAGGAAGGCCTAAGAGGAGGTTTATGGATGTGTTGAGAGGGGACATGCAGGTGATGGGTGTAACAGAACAAGATGCAGAGGACAGAAAGATATGGAAGAACATTATTTTTTTTTAATTTTACTATACCTTAAAGTAGACTGTTTAACTTCATACCCTTGGTTTATTGCTTGTTCTACTATTTATATAATTACCATTATACTATTACAGTAGGAATTACCAGGTTTATCCTAGACTAGTTTTTAAAATCATTCCCAGGGTTTTTTTTTTTTTTTTTAAATCTTAATATCTTAACTTAAAAGCGCTGAAGATTATTTCAAGCTTAAATATTGTTAATGAGAACATTTTCGGCAGATAGTATTAAGAATTTAACTGCAAAAGATATCTCTGTTTTAATTCTGTAACGCCACTGCAGGGTGGGGTTTGTTTTGTTTTGGACGTACTCTGTCTCTTCGTATGTCAGAGGACTGGAACATCGCGAAGTGGGATCTAGCCTCATGTGGGGAGGCAAATTGGGGGGGGTGGGGGGATAAAGGGGGGAGAGAAGGAGAGCAGGTTATATCTAATCTATTCTTGTAATCCTTATAATTATAAATATCAATGCAACAATAGGCTAAAATGCAACAACTCATGGGGAATCTTGAAACTAAGATTAAAACTGCCATATTACCAATTAAAACTATAAATGACATTAAAAACTCAGAATCAATGTCTCCATGATGGAACAGTTAACTTTGTGAGCTGGAATGTTAAAGGCCTGAATCACGAATTAAAGAGAAAGAAAGTATGCTCTCACCTAACAGGCTTAAACGCTAAAATAGTATTTTTACAGGAGACCCACTTACTAACCAAGGATCAGTTCAGATTACAAAAAGACTGGACTGGCCAAATGTTCCATTCTAGCTTTATAAAGAAAACTGGAGGGGTGGGAATTCTCTTACATAGAACAGTTCCATTTGTAGCATCAGAGGTAGTGTCGGACCCTGAAGGGAGATATGTGATGGTCATGGGCAACTTATATAATAGTAAAATGATTTTGATAAATGTTTATGCACCCAATGTTGATGATAAGGAATTCATGCAAAATCTATTTGCATCCATTCCCAATGTGAACACTCATAAAATTATAATGGCTGGGGACTTTAATTGTGTTTTAAATCCACTCTTAGATAGGACTCCTGTGACAGGAGGACGACATCTAATACTGCAAAGATAATTACACAGTTTTTAAATGATCACAACTTATCAGACCCCTGGAGGTTTCTTAACCCAAACTCAAGAACATATTCGTTCTACTCACCAGTGCATTATAGCTACTCAAGAATTGATTATTTTTTTATAGATAATAATTTCCTGCCTACAATTAAATCATGCAAATATGACACAATTGTTATCTCTGACCATGCCCCTCTAGTCTTGGAGCTAAAATCAATAAGCCCCTCATACTCACCTCGCAGATGGCGTCTTAACCCTCTTTTATTGGCAGACGAGAACTGCACAGAATTTATATCCAAACAAATCAGCTTCTTCCAAGAGACAAACACGTCCACAGAGGTTTCTGCAGGAACACTCTGGGAAACTCTAAAGGCCTTCTTAAGAGGCCAGATTATTTCATATCTTTCCCATAGAAATAAATTAGAAACCAAGAAAGTGTCAGAGCTAAGAAATGAAATTACTAGAATAGATGAAGAACAAGCCAGGCGTCCAAGTGAAGCTCTTCACAGGAAAAGGCAGGCCCTGCATACAGAACTTAACATCTTAACAACTAAAGAAACTGAACAACTTATTTATAAGTCTAGACAGCATTACTATGAACACGGAGAAAAAGCTAATAAGCTTTTAGCTCAACAAATTCATAAACAAGAAGTTCACAATGCAATACCAGTAATCACCAACAAGAATGGAGAAGAAATCATCGACCATAATAAAATAATGCACACATTTAGAGATTACTATAAGTCTTTATATTCCACTGAGCCCAAAGAAGACAACACGCAATCTAATGCATTTCTGGATAATTCACAAATACCACAAATAGATGCTTTAAGTGCTGAGGAACTGGATAAACCTCTAATGCTAACAGAATTACTAGACGCTATAAAGTCACTACAAAGCGGGAAATCATCAGGCCCTGATGGTTACCCCATAGAGTTTTATAAGAAATTCTCCACTCAGCTAGCTCCACTCTTATTGGTAACATTTACAGAAGCTAAAGACCACCAAATACTACCTCAAACATTTCGACAAGCATTAATCACCGTCTTTCCTAAACAAAATAAGGACTTGTTACAATGTGCATCATATAGACCAATTTCACTCCTGAATAATGATGTTAAGATACTCTCAAAAATCCTAGCGAGAAGGATGGAGAAAGTGCTGCCCTCGGTAATATCACAAGATCAAACTGGATTTATTAAAGGCCGACATCTATCTTCAAATCTCCGACGCTTGTTTAATGTTATATATTCACCAGCAAAATCAAACACCCCAGAGATATTACTATCACTAGACGCAGAAAAGGCATTTGACATGATCGAATGGAATTACCTTTTCACTGCATTGGAGAAATTTGGGTTTGGCCCGAATATTTGTGCTTGGATCAAACTACTGTATACCAGTCCAGAAGCTTCAGTTTGTATTAATAACATTTGCTCAGACTACTTTAAACTAGAACGTGGTACCAGACAAGGATGTCCCTTGTCGCCACTGTTGTTTGCAATCGCTATTGAACCACTGGCGGTTCACTGCCGAAATTCTTATCAGATAAAGGGGATTGTCAGAGAAGGACTGGAACAGAAAATTTCTCTATATGCAGATGATATGGTCTTATATATATCAGACCCAGAAAACACTGTCCCTGCTGTTTTAACAGCACTAACAGAATTTCAAAAGATATCTGGTCTTAGAATTAATCTGAATAAAAGTATACTCTTTCCAGTGAACTCACAAGCATATAATATTAATTTAGACACCCTACCTTTTACCATAGCAGATCAGTTTAAATACCTAGGGGTAAATATCACAAGTAAACATAAAGCTCTTTATCAACAAAATTTTGGCGTCTGTATGAAAAAAATTAAGCAAGACTTGCATAGATGGTCAACCCTTCATCTCACTCTAGCCGGAAGAATTAACATTGTTAAGATGAATATCCTTCCTAAACTTCTCTTTTTATTTCAAAACATTTCAATATATATCAATAAATCGTTTTTTAAACAGTTAGATTCAATAATAACCTCATTCATTTGGAACTCAAAACACTCACGTATCCGAAGAGCGACCCTACAAAGACCTCAGGCAGAAGGTGGCATGGCTTTACCTAATTTTCAGTTTTATTACTGGGCAGCAAACATACAAGCCATAAAAACCTGGACACAAATAAATGCACATACACAGGCTTGGTCTGCAATAGAAGTAAAATCCTGTAGTACTTCTTTATATTCCCTGCTCTGCTCTCCAATAAATGAAAGTTATCGCAAATATACTAATAACCCAATTGTGCTTTACTCACTCAGAATATGGAACCAAATTAGGAAGTATTTTAAGATGGAAAATCTTTTATCAGTGGCACCTCTGCAAGAGAACCACCTCTTTCAACCTTCGCAAGTATATCCAGTTTTTAATACCTGGAAAAGTTTTGGGATTAAAATGCTCAGAGATCTTTATATAGACAACATATTTACATCTTTTGAACAATTACGTTCAAAATTTAACCTCCCAGCTACACATTTCTTTTACTATCTTCAAATTAGAAATTTTGTTAAACAGAAATTGCCCGATTTCCCCCACCTTGCACCCTCCACAATGCTGGAAAAAATACTGCTCAATTCCGAGGAAACAAACACTATTTCCGCAATATATAAAATCTTATTAGAGTCCCTACCTTTCAAAGATCCAAGAGGACATTGGGAAGAAGATCTCTTAATCAATATATCAGAAAAGGAGTGGAAGGTAGCAAAGCAGAGAATTCACTCGAGTTCTATATGCGCAAAGCATAGAATTATTCAACTAAAAATTATATATCGAGCTCATCTGTCTCGCTTAAAACTGTCCAAAATGTTTCCAGGCCAGGATCCAACCTGCGAGCGCTGCAACCAAGCTCCTGCCTCACTGGGTCACATGTTCTGGGCCTGCACCAAACTAACATCATTTTGGACAAAAATTTTTAAGTGCCTCTCAGACAGCCTTAGTATCACAATCCCTCCTAACCCACTAACAGCTGTGTTTGGTGTCCTTCCAGATGGACTGGAATTGGAGAAGGACAAGCAAACGGTGATTGCATTCACTACACTCTTGGCACGCAGACTTATTTTGTTAAATTGGAAGAATCCTAATTCTCCTCTTATAAGTCAGTGGGAAACCGATGTTTTATATTATTTGAAATTGGAAAAAATCAAATTCTCAGTTAGAGGATCTGTACAAAATTTTTTCAAAACATGGCAGGATTTAATCAATATTATTTTAGAATAAGAGAAATAACTATTATTGCATTTAACTCCCTTCTCCATCTCTTATTTATATAGATATTTACTTCTCCCCTTCTTTTGTCTAATGTTGCCTTATTAAAAAGCTTAAAGAAATTTTCCTTTAGCTAAGCTCTCCTTCTCAGGGGTGGGGTTTGATTTGTTTTCAAATTTGTTGGGTTATAAATTGATCTGTTTGTATGGAATGATTACAATGAAAATTAATAAAATAAAAATATTAAAAAAAAAAAAAAATAAAAAAAAAATTGTGGAGCTGGAAGTTGAAGAAAGTGATAACAGAAATAGAAAGAAATCTTCTGTGCTGGTATTCTCAAAGGAAGCAACTAGTCCTACCTGAAAAACCTTGGTAAAAGGAGAAGCTGTGGAGCAGGTGGATCAATTGATATATCTGGCCGATGCGAGAACAGACCAGGAGATAGGGCACCAAGCGGCCATAGGTAAAAGTGCTTTCAAAAAGATGGCACAGGTTTTGTTATCAAAAAGGTGTCCCTAACTACTCGACAGAGAACCCTAAACCTAACACTAACTACTTGATAGCGAATATTGCAATGTTATCTTCTGTATGGTTGTGAGAGTTGGATGATTAGCAAAGCTACTGAGGGACAATTAGAAGCAGTGGAAATGTGGTTTCTCAGAAGGATAATGAAAACATCATGAGCTAAAAAGATTACAAATGTACAGGTGTGGCACTGAGCTGAAACTGCTAGAGGTGATTGTGAAAAGACAAATTCAATTTTTTGGCCATGCATTGCCAAAAGAAAAATTGGAGGAATTCGTATTGATCGGACAGATAGATGGCAAACAGGCAAGGGGTCGTCTGCCATTAACGTTTCTTGGCTGGCTACAAAGAGTTACTGGAATGAAGACACTCGACATATTAAGGAGTCTTAAAGACAGAAATGAGAAAGATGCCATAGCTGCACCCATATCAGCATTCTGGCATGGCAGTCTGAACGAAGGAATGAGATTCTCCAACGGTTACATTTTAACATACTTGTAACAAACAATGCCAAGCGCAAAAGTGTGCTGAATGTCTGATACGGCAGCAGACCTGTCAGTAGCCGTGAAATAAATAATCTGATTTGAGAAGCGTCTGTCGTCTCACAACGTTACGGAGCACCCATGGCACATGTGTACTCAAATCATTTTGTTTTCCTATGCCATGTTTACTCAAATCAAATCATAATTTTTTTAGACAACTGTCATCCTTTGACAAAGCAGTGTACTTGGTTAAGTTTTAAAGCTTTTCCTCTGTGCCCTGTAAAGTGCCAGTGTGGGCAAGGTATATTTTCTTCTACTTTACAGAAAGCGATTAATGTGACAAATGCATTTATAGCATGAGTATGAAGAAGAAACTTTGACTTTAAAAAATGCCAAACTTATCCTTTAATTTCCAGTTATGATAGTACATTCAGACGTATTCTTCGCTGCTCAGGCATCAATCACTGTTTTCATGTTCTTTACTTTGGCCTTAGCCATACTGTTGTTAACAATGACACACCACTGACAGGCATGTGGTCCTGACACTGAGTAGACTGTCATCATTTAAGATGGCATCTTTGTACCAAGACCACCGTGTACTGAATTAAAGAGCTTCGACAGAAAAAACTCTCCTGCTAGTAGTAGTGGTAGGTAAAAGACGTCACCAAGAAGCCCCAAATGGTAAGACCTTTGGCTTCTGATTAGTTAGTTCTGGCTTATGTTTTTCCTTCACATTTTGGACCACTGCCTGCTTTCATTTTATTATTTGCTGCTCGTTCTCAACTGTTCAGTGCAGACTCTGAAATCGAAGGGGCAGACATGGACTCATTCTTTTGTTTCATTATGAGCGCTCATCTGTGTCTTGCATGCCCAGTGAACATTTCACCACCGATGTCTCCTGCACTCACCTGGCTCAAAGGCAGGCTGCCCCGGGCTGCCCGACACTCTCCCAGGCCAACTAGGGTATCCCCTTGCTTATCCTGGGTCTCCGATTCTAGACACATGGACCCTTGTCGAATGAGAGCTGGACTGGCATCGGCCTCCGGGATCCTGAACAATGACAAAAGAGAAACAAAAGAATTCAATTTTCAGTGACGGCCCTGCAGATGCTCGCTTAACTTAGTGTGGCCTAGTGGTCACGTTGCTAGTTCATTCTTCTCAATCCACATTTCCTGTGAGACCGCAGTGAAAGGCACAATACAAAGGTGGTCCTCCTTGTTAAGACATGTTGGTGCTGTGACGCCAGAGTCTGCCAAGTCACTGTGCTGCCATGCTATTCCGTTTGAGACGACATATGTCCATTTTAAAGGAAGTGGCTGAGACAAGCAAAGATTTGTTAAGGGAGATGACATGGAATGTTAAACTCCGGAGGTTCACCGTCACCTGTCATGTGCAGTGGATTTAGAAAATCTTCAGTCCCCTTCCCTTTTTGCACACTTCATTTGTTCTGCTGTAGATTTCATTTGACATGGATACATTTACCATTTTTGCCCATCAAAATACACTCAATAACCCATAACGACTAAGTGAAGACATGTTTTTAGAAAGATTTGCAACTTTATTAAAAACCAAAAACTGAAATCTCTCCTTCATAGAGTTTTTCAGACCCTTTGTTGTGATATTCCAAATTGTGTTCATGCTCCTCCTGATTGGTTCAGTTCTCCTTGAGATGTGTCCAGTATTTGTGGCAAACTGAATTGACTGGGCCAGTTCAGAAAGGCACACGTGTACCTGTGTATCGAAGGGTCACAACTCACAACGCGTGTTGGGGCAAAAGTCCAAGGAACTCTCTGTAGACCACCACGACCAAAATGCGGCGATGCATACATCAGGCCATCTGAAAGGCTTTGAGTGTTCCCAGCAGCAGTGGCCTCAATAATTTAGGAAATGGAAGAAGTTTGAAACCACCAGGACTCTTCCTAGAGCTGATCATCTGGCAAAACGGAGTGAACGGGCCAGAAGGACCTTCAAGAAGCCAGTGCTTGCAGTTCAAAACCACTGACCCTACTTCAAGTGTTGCCCTCATGAGGAGTTGGATTGGTTTAGAAATATGAGCTATCTAATTGTTCCCACCTACTTTTAAACACAATTCACTCACAATTGTCTCAAGATGTAAATATTAGATGTCTGGCTCTGTGACAGCAGATTCCCAAGAACCCAATGGTCACTCTAAGAAGATGGGAGAACCTGTTGGAAGGACAACCATTTCAGCAGCACTTTCAATCCGGCATTTACGATAGAGTGACTAGATGGAAGCCACTTTTGAGTAAAATACATATGGCGGTTTATAAAGGACTCTGAGATTCTCTGGTCTGATGAGACAAACACTGAACTCTTTGAGCAGAACGCCAAAGGCCAAGTGCCACCTGCCAAATACCAAACTTAAGGTGAACCATGGTGGTGGCAGCATCAAGCTATGGGGACAGGGAGACTGGTCAGAATTGAGGGAATACACAGAGACCCCCAGAGTCTCCAGAGATAACCTGAAGCAGACAACCAAGACAATGCTGTAGAGGTTTGGTGACAAGTCCCTGGGTGCCCTTGAGTGGTCCTTACTTAAACCCCATAGAACATGTGTGGGGAGACCTGAAGATGGCAGGTACTTCCTATCCAATCTAACAGAGCACGAGAACAATGGGATAAATGGCTCAAATCAACAGTGTTTTACCGAAGACGATGCTGCCAAAGGGGCTTCTACAAAGTACTGAATTAAGGGTTACCTTTCAGGTTTGGGTTTTAAATAAATTGGCTAACCTTTCTGAAAATTAATTTTCAGTTTATCATTATGGGTTCTTGAGTGTAGATTGATGAGCAAAAGTCACAAATGCATCCGTTTAAAACACAATAAAATGTGCAGAAAGTGGAGGGGCCAGAAAAACCTCACAAATCCACTATATGTGGTCGCTATTGGTACTGGGAAAGGTCCTTCTCATCACCTTCCAGTCTCCACTCCTTGTGTGATTTTGGGCTATACAAAAATAAATCATATTGTATTGTATGTCTCCTGGGGATCCCTGACCCAATTTGGTTCTTCAGTTCTGGTGGGGGATGTCTCCACTTCAGGATGGAGACCCACCTGTTAGGTTCTGTCCAAATATGTAAGACATCCTCGGTGGAAATGCAACTGGAGACGCAATTTTTCTCCAACTTTCTTTGAAACCTTTTTCATTTTTCACTTTCTCGTATACATAGTATAGAGAAAATATAGGAATCGTGAAAAAATTCGACCTCAAGATTCTGATGACATTTTAGACCTTCCTGAGTCAGAAAATACCATTTTTGAAATGACGTCCGTCTGTTTGTCTGTGTCTAAACACAATGGCTTGAAAACACTTTGACCTGGTCAATGAGACTTTGTACACCTGCTTTATATCAAAAATAAGGAATCCTGTCAACTTTTGGACCACTTCCGGCAACTGGAAGTGATACTTTAACTTTCGTAAATTTTCAAGTAAACTATGGGTATAATTACAGATAGATGATTCAATTTTTGTATAGATATTCATAATGATAAAAATCAAACAAATATAAAATTTGAGAACAATTACTCAACCGGAAGTAGTATTTTATTTAAACAACCATCCGATTTTTTTGTATCATGGAAATGTAAACGTGTACGCGATATTAAAACTGTAATGTATATTCTTTCAATAACTATTACAGTATTCATTCTATTTTAATTTAAACATCATCAGTTTAACAATAACGTGTAAACACTGAACATGCCATGTAAATAAAAAGATGTAATGGGAACAATAAGCTGCTACGTCCCCATTGTGTTCCTGGTAATACATTTGATTTTATGATTTTTTTTTTATTTCCACCATCATTATTATAATTAAATGTAGCTAAATGCAGTTTTACCACTAGCAATTTATTGCAACAGATATTATATAACACTAACACTTCTTCTGTGTTTTTAGGTGTGTCACACACGTGCGAATAGGAGGCAGCTGAAGGGCTTAAAGAATAAAGGTAACACATCTGCCCAGGGGGCGGCGGAGTACACTAACTGTCTTTCTAAGTCCCCTGCAGACCTTTCCCAGGAAATCCCACCAGGAACCACTGCCTCATCTCGGGACACATCACTTCCGGCCCTGAGGACGACATCACTTCCCCCAGACCTGCTATAAAGCCTCACTCCCTTCCTCTGGAATTAAGTTCTGTTTTGGTCTCAGTCTTGTAAACTACTCTGGTCTTACAATTCTTTACTTTTGCAGCCAGGAACATATTATACGGGTGGCTGCCCCAAACCTTTCCCATGTCTGAAATCTCGTCTTGTTACAGGTGACTATAACTCTTTACTTTGCATGTAATTGAGATAATGCATATGTAATCAGGAAAAAATTCCACCACTGTTTTCGACCTCTCTAAGTGCGAATATATCATTTTAATTTAAAGTTATATTATAAATAGAGATAAATGATTGTATATTGATATTATCAACTAGTTATGATGAGAAACAAAGAGATATGATATTTGAGAAACATCAAAGTGGTTCTGATGAGCTTTTTCTTGATCTCAATATATGAAAAGTTGTATAAGAATCTACCTTTTAAAAAGGCCGTTGTTGTTACAGAGGTCCATGTGGGTGTTGGCAGAATGCGCATTAAAGCATCATTATGTTCATTTGTATTGTGTTACAGTGTGATTTCTAAAATGCCCGGGTTTGAAGTCTCGCCATGTGGCAGAGAAGGAGGCACAGCAGAAACTGTACAAGAATATGGAAGAGAAAAATGGACAAGTGTTGAAACAATAACAGTGCCAAAAAAATAAAAACCAAAAGCACTCACTTCAACTCTGGGTAGACGTTCTCCAAATACCACTGAAAGGAATGGCAGTTGAGCTGCCGGCGGAGCTCCAGCCGCTCAGAAATGCTGTTGTTGCACATCAGGGCGACAGCGTGAAACAAAACAATAAAATTTAATTAACAACAATATAAAAGGCATCGTCGTGAGCATTCAAGCAAATAAAAAAGTCATTACTGTTCTGTTTCTTATAAAGTCTTTTACAATACATCAAAAAATGTCAGCTGGGAAAATGAGGAACAGAAGTGTATTATTAAAATAAAATGAAAAAGCACAAGACAGAAGGGAATCCATCATATGGCACACATTTGCCCTTCAGTCCAGTCATCTGTTATCTAAAACAGTGTTTCTCGACCATAGGGTGGGTGGCGAGTTGCTATTGTTTATACTGGTTATGAGTCGTGGTGGGTCACGTTTGATTCAATAAGTGAGGACACCTCCTGCCCACTCTGTTGATTGCGCTTGATTCACCTTGTGGGGACAGACGCTGTGATGCTCATGTTCAGTTTACTTCTTTGGGAAAAAGTGGGCCATAGCACCAAAAAGTACAAAATCCAATTACAGAAATATGGGTGATGGCATCTCTCCAGGGAGCACTGGAAGCTAAACCTGGATAGAGCAGAAACTCATAACAGAAGGGCATCTTCGTACCACTCCAATACACATTACCATTAAACTAGTACTTGTGTTGTACTTAAATGCAAGCAATGGAAATTAAGTCACTATAATGGATATGGTAAAAGATGATCTGCTGTGGCAACCCCTAACAGAAGCAGCCGAAAGAAGAAGAAGAAGAAGAATGTCCTCTTTAAGATTTAAAGTTGTCTTGCCGGGCCAGACGTGATTCTCGAACAAAAGTACACATCTGGGGGCAACTTGTTGAAAAGTATGTAGTGAATAGCAGCAAAATGTGCTGCTTGAAAGGCTCCGCCCACGGGGTATGTGCTAAAAACCCACCCACAGATTCTTCCAGTCTGCGCACTTTAAACTGCTGGGGTTTCAGGGAGAGAGCAAAAGAAACTGAAAAGAAGCCGCGACTCTGCATTTTGCGTTTTGAGCGTCGCCTTCACAAGACATTGGTTTAGAATTGTGACACTCAGGGAGCCGTATAACTGTTCCCACCCACTTTTCAGCAAACTTCACTCACGGTTATCTCCAGACGTATATATTACAGTAGACGCCTGGCACTGTGAGAGTAGATTCCCAGCAATGCTGTTCTTTTCATACATCTTCACGTCAGTCCCACACTGAATGTCTCATTGTACGTCACTGCTCCACAAGAAGTTTCTCATTCTGCACTTCCATGTTGTATTTCCTTTTTACACCCTTTGCCCTTAACACTGGACTGAAGTAAAGTGAACGTAGAAAGTCACACAGATGGGACTGACCATAAAGGAGAATGATTCCAATTTCACGAGCCTGCAGCACAGCTACTTTAACCACAGTGCTGCTGTGTGGTACGTAACTTATTCAGATGGAGATTTTTCCTTCATGAAATGTTGCCGCAGACGCCTAAATGGTAAGTCCCAATAAACAAAAATGTACGTAACACCTCAATAGCTTTTGACATGTCTGTGGGGGATCTGCTTCGATCTACTGACCTGCCAAAGGCTTTGCCTTGTGCCGACGGGCGAGCGGCATAATAATACTGCTTGTAATCATCCATCCACACTTCTGCAGCCCTCCTGGTGTTTCTGTGTGAAGAAAACAAAAACAAGGTGAGTTGAAAGAGCGAGAGGACAGTGAAGAAGTCCTGATGTTCCTTTCGTTTAGATGACTTCTGCTCTGTTTTGACAGTTTTTATCAAGGTATACACAATGCTCCTTTATAACACACATACGCTTGAAGAATGGTGACCTTTGAATCTCTGACATTTAGGTGGGGGCAACACAACGAGATACAAATGAAGACAACATTTTCTGATACATCTAGAATTGAGGCGTAGTCCACAATAACATGTAGAAATTAAAAAAAACATCTTTTTTCACATACGTTTTGGTCTTTAATCACCATTGAAACAGCATTTTCAGCTTCTGAAAACAAATTTCTTTGCACACAGCCTTTAAAATGCATACATCTGACATCTATGTATGATGAAATTTGAGGAACGACAGATCCGACACTGACTTCTCCTTGCTTGTGGTAAGTCTTTGATGATCTCGTCTCTACTGTCAGGACAGTCCTTTCCCAACTTCTACACACCTTGGAACAGTCAAATATTGTGCTGTTATTTATTTCTGGAATTCCCAGTCTATACAATCCATGGTGGTGGATAACTTAAACTCATTTTTGTGACCTTTAAAAGCACTTGTACATCAGCTGTCCAGAAATAAGAAGTCTGGTTTAGGGTTTTCTTCAGGTGTGCTTTGGACATTTTGATTTACTTTGCGTTTTGCTCTGTAAACCAACATTGCTTTTGGTGCAGAAACCGCACATCACGTACAGGTAAGAATTACACGTCTTTGGCATTTCAGGTTGGATGAAGCAGGATCTGGGAACACTGCTGTGTACTGAAAACCTTTGAAATGGCTCCAATAGTGTGGACTAAGCCTTTGAAACAGAGCATCATCAGTGTAGAAGTCAGCAAAACAGCAGTTGCAGCCCACACGACACAACTTTATGATGGTGCTGTTGCACACTGTAGCAATCGTAACCACTAAGTTTCACTAAGTTTATAGTGATAAATTGACTATGGATTGCATGTCAACCCCAAACTATCTTCAGACCCCTTCCCATGGCGCTGAAAATTACATCCACTAATAAAAGTGTATTTTACAGAAATGACCCAGAGAAAAGGTGCAGAGAAAAAATGTAATTAATGATTTATATGCAATACCACAAAGTCCCCAGACATAAACCGATTCTGAAACTGCCACCCTCTCCCAACATATACAGTAAACAAATACCCAAAAATATCCCACAACGTCCACTCAATTTAGTCTCTTTATAAGATAATCATATCTCCCAATGTTTCAATTCTTCAGACGTGCAAATTCCAGAATAAAAGATTATTGCTCACTCCAATCCTGATCCCATCCACTGTCTAGTTGACTATCCTCAGTGTATTGGGATTCTTTGAGGTGGCCACACACAAACTGTATCGACTTTTGGTGCTCCACAAGAAACAATCCTTTTCCTGACCTAAGATAGGTCACATCTTTCACCTCCTCCATAAAGTTCAGGCTGTTTTTCCTCCCTCTTCCTGCCTTTTTACGCTCCTTTTCAATAGTGCGTCCGTTTCAATGGCACTCCCAAAAATTGCAACGACAGCCCCATACCTCACTAAGGTCCTCCTTATCCAACCCGCCCACCTTATGCTATAGTTGGAGACAGGATTCACACAGAGAGACAAAAGACAAACCAGAACATAAATTTATGTGGCAATGCTACAACACTACCTCTTCACTGCACTCTCTCTTACAGATACGGGGCCTGCTGACCCCTCTCATTACTCTCTGATACCTGAGACAACTGGGAAATCGGACACTTTTTGGAGTTGAGTTTGTTCGGCTGGAAGCAAAGCGAGGCTGTTCATTATTTATTAAAGGGATCTGGAGATGCCGCACGAGTCAAGATGCAAATCGCATTCATAGTCGTGAATATGAGTCAAAAAAATAAATCAGAAACCAAAAGCGAAACCAAATCGCTAAACAAAGCCGTCATCTAAATTTTATGTTACATTCATGGCCTTGAACCTATGAACAGTAACACACTTTTGTTTAGCAAACCTTAATTATGAACTGATAGATAGCAGTATCTATATACTTCCAAAACACTATAAACTTCCAAAAAATTGTATTTCAAGAAAGTAACAGAGTATACAACCAAGTTGATACAAATAACTTCAAAGTTAATCTATATAAAACACCAGAGAATTAAAAAAAACAAAACAAAACTAACAAATCAAAAATCAACCTCCACCCTACCGAAAGAGACAAGAGACAAGTGGAGAAAAAAAAAGAGAAATAGAAAAAAAAAACATCAGCTTCCCCCAATATGAATGCTTACTCCAAAATTTTATTAGTTAAATCTTGCCTTTAAAAAAAAATGTGAACAGATCATCTAAGCAAGAATTTCATTTTATTCAATTTCAAAAGTTACTCACTGATTTATAAAAAGTGGGTTTGGGTTCTTCCAGCTGAGCAAGTCAAGTCTATGTTTTTATAGTGTGGGTTCAGCTTGTCCTTCTCCACTTTAAGCCCCTCTAGAGGTTCACCTAACAAAGCTGTTAATGGGAGTCACGTGACACCAAGACCACCTGATAGGCACTCAAAGATTTTGGTCCAGAATTATGTTAATTTGGTGCAGGCCCAAAACATGTGGCCTAGTGAGCTCGATTGCAATGTTCACAGGTTGGATCTTGCTCTGGGTACATTTTCATCAATTTTAAGCAAGATAAAAGTGAAAGATTTTTCTCGTTGAATTATGGAGTGCCTGGCACATATGGAACTTGAGTGTATTCTATTAATGGCTGGCACTTCTTTTCCGAGATGTTCATGGAAATATCCTTTCCCTACCGTACCGTGGGATCTTTAAAGGGAAGAGACTTTGATATATTTTTATAGATTATTGAGATGCTGTTCGAGTCTTCAAGACTGTCCAGTATAGCCTCCAGAATAGAAATGGCTAGTGGGTCGGACTGGAACATTGGGTAGGCTTCTTTTTAGCAAAATTTATAATATGAAAGCAGTTGAAAAACTGTCCTCCTGGGAAGTTACATTTAAGACATAATTATTCATAAGACACAAATATATTGTCGATATACAGTTCAGTAAGGGTCTTAACCCGAAGCATTTTCCAAAGATTAAATAATACTCTGTAGGTTTAAGAGGGTTATCAAAGGTGATTATTATGTATAGGAACAACAGAAAAAAAAGCTTGTGTGCCATGCTTCCATATTCTGAGTGATTGGTGGGGACTGGATTATTGGTTTATTTATGGGGGCACCAAGTAGGGCATATAAAGAAGCAGAACATGAGAAGCTTGACAAATGAGAGGGGACCATTCAGTCCACCAAGCCCGTTTGTTTAGCTAACAGCTAAGCTGACCCAAAGACCAGTTGGAGCACAGGCAGGTGAAGTGACTTGCTCAGGGCCACATTGTGTCAAGTAGTGGGATTTGAAGTCCTAGATCCAAAGCCTTAACCGCTACACCACACTGCCTACCAAAACTAGAACAAGATTTAATAAAAAAAACCCAAAACAATTATGATTATGCTCAAAACATTTAAAAATTAAACAAATATATATTCAGAGCAAGAAAAATACTAATGCTGTCTGAATCATAAGAATTTTACTGTTATTTAGGAAGTTCAGGAGAAGTAGAATGAAGAATAAGACTAGGACTGTACTCTCCCAAGTCCTTCCCAAGTGACAGTCTGAACTATAATGTTTAGGACGGCACACTTCTTGTTTTGTAATGCTCTGCTCCATTAAGCTTTACAAACAGACACTATAATGCTATCATTCTCTCCTGGAC
This sequence comes from Erpetoichthys calabaricus, assembly GCF_900747795.2. Classification (NCBI taxonomy): domain Eukaryota; kingdom Metazoa; phylum Chordata; class Cladistia; order Polypteriformes; family Polypteridae; genus Erpetoichthys; species Erpetoichthys calabaricus. The sequence goes on from NC_041409.2 coordinate 51,012,597, forward strand.
ATGACAGGTGTACACAACTTACTTGATGTAAGTGAGAGCATTGCCTTCTGGGAAATCATAGGGATGCCGTTTCCTGAAAACGTGGCCCACACGACTACATGGCAGGATCTCTAAGCTGCCACCACACATCCATACCCTGAAGGAGAGCTCTGCAGAGAAAAATATTAGAGTTGGTTAGAAGTGAAACCGCGACTGCTTGAAGATTGACCAATCAGCTTGGTCAAAAACACCCAAGGAAGAAACCAAGTTTGTGTTGGTTTATGTTTTCTACTGTGACCTTGAGTGCTTGGAAAGGCTCAAATACACAATGACTCTTCTGTCTTTCATAATATCAATCTGAAATGTGACTTGTAGGACTGGGAATACTGCAGTGCATAAAGAGAAATATCACAGCATGAGGAGGATGATGAGGCCCAGGTCACATAATGTAAATACACTGAGTCTTAGAGTTCTGAATATAAAGGAGCAGATGACCAATAGAAATAAAACCAACAGCAGATGTCTGACTATTCCAGCTTGATCAGTAAATGTGTAAGGTTGCCAACCAGCTACTCCAATTGGCTGATTACCACTCACCAAAGTTCTCGCCTCCCCAGATGTCCATTTGTGTGTCATACTGTCCCAGGTGGTTAAACCAGCCTTTGTCCATCACAAAGATTCCTCCCGCAATCACAGGAGTCCTAGATGAACAGAAATCCGAATGTTAAACAGAATTTAGTCATGCTTTCATCTACACTAGATGCAAATGGAACAATCTGCTAAAAGAAGATGAATTTGGTCATTTAGGTACAGAAAGCATGAGGGTCAACCACAGTGTCGCTCAATAACGCAAGCTTAGCATTGAGTGCTGAATATTGGACAGAACTCTGGAAAGAAAAAGGGCTAACTTTTTAGTGGGAATACTCCCACTAGTAATTATGCCCATGTTAGGTGACAGGGAGCAGTAGGTGGCAGTGTGTGTCCCAAATTCAAATATTTTTGAAGAACCCAGAAAGGCAAACATGGAAGCCCACCTAGGCCAGTGGTTCTTAAAGTGTTTTGGATCGGGGACCACTTTATCAAAGTCAAACATATGGAGGACCTCCCATCCACACTGACATGGCGCTTTGACCGAAAACATAATATTTTGAATATGCTGTGTAAATTTGAAAGCTCCTGGTCTTGCATAGGAGAGTGGATTGGGAAAACCAAGATTTTCTAAAATGCGGATGTATAAGAGTGACCAAGGGCCTCATGTATAAACCGTGCGTACGCACAAACATGTTGCTTACTCCCTTTTCCACGCTCAAATCGCGATGTATAAAACCTAAACTTGCCGTAAAGCCACGCACATTTTCACGCTAGCTCAAACCCTGGTATACGCAAGTTCTCCACTCGGTTTTACAAACTGCCGGCATCCATCGTCAAAGCAGTGCTTTGTTCCAGTGTGGTTTCCTTTTCTTTTTTAGATCCACATCTCTGACGCAGCTTTATCATATACACAGAAATTAACTGCATATTGTTTATGAGTTTAAGGCATCTGATTGTAATTAAGCTGTAACAATATAATGGTCCATGGAATAGTCAAACTATTCCAAATACCACAGCTGCTTTATCGTTGTTACTTTCACTGCACCTTCTTCTTCTTTCAGCTGCTCCCATTAGGGGTTGCCACAGCAGGTCATCTTTTTCCATATTACTCTCACTGCACTACTCGGAGTATTTATATCACTGTATCTGAGTGTGGAGTCAAAGCTCTACAGCAGCTGATCGGAAAGAGAATTATTGGTATACAGCATCAAGCACACGCTGCCTCAGCCATGCGGTCTATTGAACTGCTCTCATGTGACAAACGCTTCAGAGCCTTTCCTGTACGGACCTCGGGTTCAGAAACAGTTTTATCCAAGGAACTATAAATGCACTCAATCAGTCCATCAAGTGCTCCTTGTAGAACTGTTTGTACTTACAGTAAAAGTACAATTACCTCACTGTAAACTTGCATCACAGTTATAATATTGTACAACCTGAGCCACTTTATAAAGCACGTATTTACATATGATAACGATATCATTTTTAAGATGAAATGCAGCAAAATATGTTTATTACATTATACAGATAAAATGTTAACATCATTTAAATAATCTATATTTTTAATAATTAAACATGTGAAGACACGGTGTTGCAGCACTAGCAAGGAGCTAGAGCCTCGTTCAGGGATTGCTCCTGCCTTGCGCTGTATTCTTGCTGGGGCTCGCTTTACACTGGAAGGATAGATAGATTGATGGATAGAATAATTAAACATGTACTACAAAGATATTTAAATGTTCCTTAAAAGTTTTGAAGAATCGGAGTTCTAAGCTTACAGATGGATTAACGTCTATTACAGAGTTGATTGTGTGGCGATTGGTTACTTGGAGAAAGAAAAGGAAAGACAGGAATTGCGTGAGGCAGGAACAATCTCTGGACGGGGCGCCAGTTCGTCACTATCACTGCGCCACCGTGTTCCCATGTTTAATACATGCTTTAATTGATATGATATGAATACTGAAATGATATCAAGTACAGTAATCCTTCCTCCATCGCGGGGGTTGCGTTCCAGAGACACCCGCGAAATAAGAAAATCTGCGAAGTAGAAACCATATGTTTATATGGTTATTTTTATATTGTCATGCTTGGGTCACAGATTTGCGCAGAAACACAGGAGGTAGTAGAGAGACAGGAACGTTATTCAAACACTGCAAACAAACATTTGTCTCTTTTTCAAAAGTTTAAACTGTGCTCCATGACAAGACAGAGATGACAGTTCAGTCTCACAATTAAAAGAATGCAAACATATCTTCTTCTTCAAAGGAGTGAAGCAAACAAATCAATAGGGCTGTTTGGCTTTTAAGTATGCGAAGCACCGCGGCACAAAGCTGTTGAAGGCGGCAGCTCACACCCCCTCCGTCAGGAGCAGAGAGAGAGAGAGAGAGAGACAGAGAAAAATCAATACGTGCCCTTTGAGCTTTTAAGTATGCGAAGCACTGTGCAGCATGTCGCTTCACGAAGCAGCTGCACAGAAGGTAGCAACGTGAAGATAATCTTTCAGCATTTTTAGACGAGTGTCCCTATCGTCTAGGTGTGCGAACAGCCCCCCTGCTCACACCCCCTACGTCAGGATCAGAGAGAGTCAGCGCAAGAGAGAGAGAGAAAAGTAAGTTGGGTAGCTTCTCAGCCATCCACCAATAGCGTCCCTTGTATGAAATCAACTGGGCAAACCAACTGAGGAAGCATGTACCAGAAATTAAAAGACCCATTGTCTGCAGAAATTCGCGAACCAGCAAAAAATCCGCGATATATATTTAAATATGCTTACATATAAAATCCGCGATGGAGTGAAGCCGCGAAAGGCGAAGCGCGATATAGCGAGGGATTACTGTATATAAATTATTCAGAGAACTGTAATATCACGAATGTAATGGATTCTGTGTCCTGTCGGAGGAAGAGAAAGCTCGTTTAAGAAGCATGTAGTGGTTCACACACATAGAGCACATAGAAAAACAAATACAAAACAAAGCATTTAATGTGCTACTTTATTTATGACGGGATTTGAGAAACTAGTAAATTAAAGGTTTTCAAGATGAAGTTTATGATGTTCTACTTTAATGACAAAATAAACTACGTGATTAAAATTTAAATTTCGAGATTAAAGTTCACATTTTGAGGCTTTTTTCCCCACTGTGTCCCTATTTTTTAATATTTCTCTGTACCCTAATAAGCTTTCATATGACACTCAGATGGTGGGCTACGACTTGTGTTTTCAAGGCAACTTTGATATGTGACAACTTTGTTTTTATTTCGGGCACTGAGCGACTTTGTGAACTTGAGCTTTCGAGTTTCTCTGACACTCTATGTCACTCGATCAACTTCCTTTTGTTGTTTATACCACTGTTTAAACCAATAAATATAACTTTTTTATTTGCCTCCATTTGGTATTCGCTGAAATTCTTCTATTTTCCCCTGTGCTTTTGCCATTGTCTTTTCACAGAACACTGAGCTTAAGGGATATTTATATTGATTTGCATATTCAAAGAGGCGTAACTCTGAGAGGAGTTGGGGCAGCAGGCCCGTGCATGTGCGTTACTTTTCGCGCTGACTGGGATTGATGGAGCGGAAAAACGTGGAAGTTGGTGTTCACACAGATTTATGCATCTCGATTTTTTTGTGCGTATGCACATTTCTGCTTTTGTCAGTACGCCATGTTTTAATGTGAATTCTATGCATGGCATTATGCGTGAGGCCCCAGGAGATAAGGCACAGACTTCAGCTGGTTCTCCTAATTCCCCTTCCGATCTCATCTCTGCCGTGTCCCTTCCTAACTTCCCTGCATTAGCTGATGGGTACTGGGCCTTGAACCACTCTAATATTTTGCTTTTTGTACTTTAGTAGGATTCCCAGTCAATCCTTTCCGACCTTTTAACTTTTATGAACCTTCTACTCACTTCAAAGGCAGTGGCAATTCATCATCTGTCAAAATAAAGAAGTCTGCTTTGTTTGTTCTTGGGGTTTGCTCTCTAAACAAACGGTGCACTCAACTGATAAAGCTCACTGTTCAATAAGAAGTAGGCATATTTCAGTGTGGATAACAAACTTTTAGAAAGTGATCCGTAAACAATAGTATGGACAGAAAACTTTTAAAAAGGAAATGGCCTTTTCAAAGGTATCCATGTCTCTGTGGTCTTGATTTTTTGCATCAGTCTGTATGAAACTATTTATTCTATTTTATGCACATGTTGCTTTTCTTTTTTGTGGTGTATAATTTTCTTTATTGTTATGACAATGACATTTGTTTTGTTAACGGATGGCTCTATTTTGTATTTCTGATCACAGACGTCGTTTCTTAGTAAGAGTCTCCCATCGCTGTGTCATTATTTGAAGACATCCTCACTGTAAAAACCTACCACTGTCGCTCAGGCCCTAATTTGCAGCTGTATCAGTGCAGGCTCCCCACCTCTCCCTCTCAATTGTGGAGTGGTAGCTTCAATATGTTTGTTTTGTCCCAGTAATGGATTTGAATAAAAGTAAAACTCTATGGAAGTCTTTTAATTTAGAATTGTCTGGGAAAGGAGATCCTAGACAGCATTCAGAGTTTTGGTTTTTCTTTGTGAGCTTGAGTCTCTTTGACGTTTTGTTTATCATGGGCTTCCTCACTAATTCAAACTTCTACCCGTCCCTGACACCATATCTGTTCCATCTCAGTATTTATCGTTCATCCCCATCTTTGATACCAAACATCTGTACCTTCTGTTCCTTAACCTGCGATTAATGCTGTGTCTGCTTGATTTTCGTCTGACTTATCTTGCTTTATATTGCATTTGTTTGTTTTGGAAAGCCATTTATCGGGGCCCTCAAAGGGCGAGGGGAAGGACAAACATTTTTTAAATTCATGCAACTGATTTCCAGTGATTTTCCATTTTGGAAAAGCGAATATTCACTTTATAGCAATTACATATTCTACCAGCCCTATACAAGTGCAGTGGCTGATCAAAGACCTCAACCTGGCAGTGAATTCATGGACGTGATGCACGTCTGAACCCTATGGGCAGACCTAAACTATGGTAAATAGTAGCTGCATTGGCAAAAATAATGACATATCAGCTATAATGGCAGACAGGGCAGCAGACGACAGAGATGACCAACTAGGCGATAGTTTACACTTGCATCCAACAGTTTTCAAAACTGACATCATTTATTGTGCCAATAACTTAAGTTACAGAAATTTGGAAAATGTGACCCTCACTTGAGTTCACATACAAATACCTTGTTACCCCATCAGTGGTTCTTGGTTGTAATATTGTAAATATGATCTTGAGCAGATGTCAAGCAAGAGCCGCTGATATTCAAAATGGTTACAATGACCGAGCGAAGAAACAGATCTCTAGAGCGGGACGTAGACAGTTGTCACACATGCGCGATTGGGAGGCAGCTAAAGGGCCTGAATAATAGTAGTACCATGCCAGACCAGGAGGTGGAGAGGTGCACTGACTTTCTCTCTCAATCCTCTGCAGACCATCCATGGGAAATTCCGCATAGTTCTGGCGCCAATGATGATGTTACTTCTGTTTTCCGGTGTCTATGATGATGGCACTTCCGGTTCAGAAGACACCATTTCCGGTTACGGTCCCAATGACGTTACTTCCTGTCTCTGTCTTTAACCCCTTCACCGCCCTCTGCCGGATATATCCGGCACCGCTGTTTTAATGCTAACGCCATACTGCCGGAATTATCCGGCACATTTGCCTGTGGTTATATGAATGCCTGGCAAGTAGTATAACTGACGGTTTGGCGTGGGTATTATTACTACGTTGTATTTCGACAAGTCTGTGGTTGTTTTGGCCGGTCATGTGACGTGATTCGCATGTAACAGCTGTGAATATGGCGAAACGTAAACTGACTTCAAGTGAGGCTTTGCAGGCGATTTTGGACAGTTCTGATCATGATTGTAGCAGTTCTGAAGAAGATTTTAGTGACAGTGATGAGCAGCAACGTGCGCTGCATGATATTGTGAATGAAGACGCATCGGATGACGGCGCTGAGTGGGTGTATCCCCAGCATCTCAGCTGGGCTGCTGCCCGTGGTGAACTACCTTTTCTGCATTCGTTTGAGGGAACGTGTGGCTTTATTGTTGATGTAAACAATTACACTGCTGAGCAGTTTTATGAGCTGTTTGTGTCACCTGATTTGATCAGACATTTTGTTCATCAGACAAATCTGTATGCAGCACAGTTTATTGAGAAAAATCCCAATTTACCTCCACATTCCCGTGTTCGTGCTTGGTTTGACACTGATGAAAACGAAATGAAAAAATTCATTGGGATTTTGATGTTGATGGGAATAATCAGAAAACCAGATATTGAGATGTACTGGTCTACAGATCCTATGTATGCAACACCTATTTTTGCAGCTGTCATGACACGTAACCGATTCTCTTTGCTGCTGAAATTCTTTCATTTGAATGACAACAGAAACGAGCCAGATAAGAAAGATCCAAACCGCGACCACTTGTTCAAGCTACGTCCTTTGATTGATCATTTATTTGAAGCATTTCAGTTGCCCTACATGCCAGGACCGTCAGTTGCAGTTGATGAAAGTTTATTGTCGTGGAAGGGCCGCTTACAGTTTCGACAGTATCTACCATTGAAAAGGGCACGGTTTGGTATCAAGATGTTTTGCTTAGCTGAGAATTCAGGTTACATTTATAGATTTCGTGTATACACTGGCAACTTGCACAACATTTAGTGGTCAATACTGCTTGAATAAATGTAAAAAATGTAAAAAAAATGTAAAAAAGTAAAAAAACAAAAATTGTTCAGATTTCGCCTGGCTTGGGGAATATTTAGGGAGTTGGCGGTTAAAGGGTTAAACCTGCCCTCTTTAACAGCCTAAGATCAGTTCTGTTTTGGACTCTGACCTGTGAACAACTCTCAAAAAATTACCCATTCGCAGCCAGGGAATAATATACGGGTGGCTGCCCCAAACCTTTTGATGTCTCTGGTTCATTCATATGACACAGTGTTAATCACAATGCTAACTAACATGTGAACCATTTATTTTGACATAACTGAAATAAAGGGATAGGAAGTGTACCTGATTGGCTGTGTTGGGTCTGTCCTGGACATCTTCTGCTCAATGGGGATTTGCTCCCACTTGAAGTGCAAACTCCAGTCAAAACCTGCAAAGAAATTAAGTCACTCATCTTTAGGGCAGTGAAAGACAAAAATGTTCGCACACACTTGTGGTGGTGGTCACTGCCAACATTGCCAAAAAAAAAAAAAAAAAAAAAAGACTTCAGGCTGTACGTTCCTGGACTAAAGGACATACTGGACTGGGTAATGAAAATGAACCTCTTTAGAAGGCAATATGGACACCTAATATGGATCTTTAAAATTCTCACAGTCAGGGGCTGAACCAGCAGAATGTTTTCAGTTAAACACTGAGCCAGTTTACATGCGCTTTAATAACCCGATTATTCACCAAAACACTTTCTGTTTGGAGAAACCTGCATGTTGGTGTTTGTAGATTTCTCTGCGTGTAACCTGCTTCTTTGGTTGAGTAAACTCTTAACTGGGTTACACCTGAGGACTTCACAGTCTGCTGCACTCTGTTCACATCTATGCATCCAGGAGCAATGGATAGAAAATGGCGTGAGAATCCACAAAGATAAATGCGGTGCAGGCAACTAACTTCTTCTGGTCCAGGAGCTATAAAAAAAAACAAAAAACGGTGGTGGTGGTGGTGGGGGCTCATTTGGAAGATGACAATCCTGAAAGACAGAAGCCTGATGGCTGTGTTTATTTCTGTTATATTCTGTGCCATCAGATGCTTATTACTTTGTTTCAACTGTCATCAAAGTAAATGGGGCGCCTCGGTTGGCACCCCAACATTTCGACTGAGCTCCTGTCCTATACATTTGAACAATCTGGTCGAGAACAGGCCATTCAGCCCAACAATGCTCACCAGTTCTATCCACTCATTTCTCTCAATTATAAAAAAAAAATCTTGCGATGAGACGAGACTTTTTTCCTGCTACGAGACGTGATCTTTTGAAGAGAGACAGGGAGACACTTTCACGTCTCTCTGTGACTGTGAGACGGTCAGGTCACATCACGTCATACTTAAAACCTTTGGAAGCAAGTCACGTGATACACATGCAGAGCAGGTTAGAGATAATGGAAGTAGGAAAATTGTAAAGTCCCAAAAAAATAAGAGTAAAGATCGCATTAGTGCAAATAAACGGAAAATATTACTCAGTGAAATAACGGAACAGCAAAAAGAGATCGAATAATGTTTGAGGATGTCTGGGGGAGTAGAGAGACAAGGCAGTGAGACAAAAGGACAGCTGCTGCACAGGCTTTTAAATGTTCGAAGTGCCGCACAAGATGCAGATCACGTGGCACGGCAGTAGCAGCAACCCAACAGCTGATCGAGCAAAGAGGAGGTAAAAATAACAACTGTTAATTGATTCCCATTGTATCACTGTTAAAGAGGGGTTTTGGAGGAGTGCACACATCTCCCTGGGGTGTGTTCAGCCCCCCTATTCACAAGGGCGCATAGCGCTGTCGGGGGGGGGGGGCTATTAAGTGAGAGAAGCGAGCAACATCAAGTCAACAAACATCAAGTCAAGTTTTAAAAGTCCCTGAAGTCCTACTGTCTACCACACTACTTGGTAGCTTATTCCAAGTGTCTATTGTTCTTTGTGTAAAGAAAAACTTCCTAATGTTTGTGCGAAATTTGTAGCCCTGGAATCAGCCTCATTGCTCTTCTGGACCTTTTCTAGTGCTGCTATGTCCTTTTTGTAGCCTGAAGACCAAAACAGCACCCAGTACTCCAGATGAGGCCTCACCAGTGTGTTATAAAGTTTGAACAGAACCTCCTGTGACTTGTACTCCACACATCAAGGCGCTATATAACCTGACATTCTGTTAGTCTTCTTAATGGCTTCTGAATACTGTCGGGAAGTCGATAGCTTAGAGTCCACTATGACTTCTAAATCCTTCTCATAAGATGGACTCTTGATTTTCAGACCGCCCATTGTGTATTCAAATTGAACATTTTTACTTCCTATGTGTAATACTTTACATTTATTGACATTAAACGTCATTTGCCACAAATCTGCCCAAGCCTGTATACTATCCAAGTCCTTCTGTAATAATTTAACACATTCCAGATTATCTGCCAGTCCATCTATCTTGGTATCATCTGCAAACTTAACCATCTTGTTACTTATAATCCTATCCAAATCATTTACAGTGGAACCTCGGTTCATGAACATCTCGGTACACGTACAAATCGGTTTACGACCAAAAAGTTCACCAATCTTTTGCCTCGGTTCACGACCACACACTCGGTATACAAACAAGCCAGGTTCCCTTTCGGTTTGCTAAGTCTGTTCCAGTGCAGCGAGCAAGAGCGAGACAGCGAGAGAGTGCGACACACACACACACAGGCAGCGTGAGAGAGAGTGCTGGATGCATAGCATAGGTAGGAAGGCAGTTAAAGAATGCACTGGGCTTGATTTTGTTTTCACTTCTGTTTACAGCGATCGGTTCGTAGCGTGCATTGTTGCAATGTAACTTTTCTTGGTGGTTTATTAAATTACGGATTTTTTCAAATGTTCATTTTTTTCCCTGTGCTTAAAACTCATTAAAAAAAAAAGTGTTTTTAGCCAGCGGTTGGTAGCGCTATAGCGTGAACTATTGCTCTGTTGGGTTTTCTCAGTGTTATTCAATGTTTTTACATTTAGTTTACTATTATGCTGTGCATTCTATGGTTTAATTAACTATATTTGTGCTTAAAAACTTTAAAAAAATATATTTACATACAGTTTGTATGGTCTGGAACGGATTAATTGTATTTACATACAATCCTATGGGGGAAATTGGAACGAATTATATAACTGTATATATATTAAAAATAGCAACGGCCCTAGCACTGCCCCCTGCTGGACACCACTCTTGACATCAGCCAATTCTGATAAGGTTCCTCGCACCATCACTCTCTGCTTCCTATATGTTATATATATATATATATATATATCTATATTGTGAGGGATGGCCGGTCGAATATTCCGGTCCACACCTCCAGGCTGCTAGATGGAGTCCTCCCAGCAGCATGGAAGGTCCCCAAATTCCAGCAGGGCATTATGGACGGCGTAGTTTTTATAAACAACCCTGCTGGATACAATGGGGGCCATCAGGAGCCGCTGTAGGGAGGCTTACAGAGTGCTACGTGCCCTATAACCTGGAAGTGCGTCATAGTCACATGACCGGAAGGAACGAAGTGCTTCCGGGTTGAAGAAAAGGACTTTTAATCTGATCCGGAAGTGATAAGGAATCATAGACTGTAGGATTGGAACCACTTCCGGGTTAGGGAATATAAAAGGACTGTGGGAAAGCCCAGACGCTGAGCTGAGCTGGGCAGAAGGGTGGCAACGCGTCTGGGAGTGAGGAGGATTAGTGTATTGATTATTGATTATAGTGTATTGTATGTGTAGTGTGGAGTGGAGGGTGCTTTGTGCACAGTATTATTATAAAATAAATAATAATTATAGTTTTACCTGGTGTTTGGAGTGGTATCTGAGGGTTCAAGGGAGCTCTAGCACCCCCTACTGCTACAATCTATACATATTAATAAAAGGCAAAGCCCTCACTGACTGACTGACTGACTGACTCATCACTAATTCTCGAACTTCCCGTGTAGGTGGAAGGCTGAAATTTGGCTGCCTCATTCCTTACAGCTTACTTACAAAAGTTAGGCAGGTTTCATTTCGAAATTCTATGCGTAATGGTCATAACTGGAACATGTTTTTTGTCCATATACTCTAATGGAGGAGGCGGAGTCACGTATCGCGTCATCACGCCTCCTACGTAATCACGTGAACTAAAAACAAGGAAGAGATTTACAGCACGAGTCAAACGTGGGAACGAAGGTAAATGACGTTAATTTTTGAGTGTCTTTTAATACTGTGTAAGCATACATATTAACACATGTGCAATTAAACTTGTGCATTTACGGGGTGATTTCTCAGGCTTAAAAGCTCGCCTTTTACTAAAAAGGTAAATGCAAAACTATTTTCAATCATTCTATGATCTGCTTCTCACAACTGAAGGCACCGTGGCTGATGGTAAATGACGTTAATTTTTGAGTGTCTTTTAATACTGTGTAAGCATACATATTAACACGTGCAAATAAACGTGTGCATTTACGGGGTGATTTCTCAGGCTTAAAAGCTCGCCTTTTATCAAACGCAGGAACAAAGGTAAATGACGTTGTTCACTGTCTTTTAATACTGTGTAACCATACATATTAACACATGTGCAATTAAACGTGTGCATTTACGGGGTGATTTCTCAGGCTTAAAAGCTCGCCTTTAACTAAAAAGGTAAATGCAAAACTATTTTCAATCATTCTATGATCTGCTTCTCACAACTGAAGGCACCGTGGCTGATGTTACGTCACTTGCTGTCCAACCATAAGCGTTACTTGGTAGGTAACCAGCCACTCACTTCACTCCCTTACGGGAATCGAACCTCTGAGGTTTTCTTTTGTTCTTAATTAAAATTTAAAAGCAATACTTCACCGCTGCTAAGCCCCTCTAGCGCTGACGTCCGAGGTTCGATTACCGTAAGCAGGTGCGGTGAGTGTTTAATTACATTCACGGCATTCGTAGTCTGATTCACAATCTGATTGTATGGGTGGTTACCTACCAGGTAACGCTTATAGTTGGCCACCAAGTCAGGTCGAAGTGATCACTCGAGTAAAGGCAGCTTCACAAAAAAAACAGATCCTTAACAAACTGTTATTAGTATATTTTCCCTCAATTTAAAAAGGTTTTATTTTCTTCTTAATAAAAATTTAAAAGCGGTACTTCGCCGGTGCGAAGCGCGTGGATTTGACCGACTGACACATACAGACATATTCATGAGTGCAGGTACTTCGGAAAGAAACCACCGTGTAAACCTAAAGTTTAAATTAAGTTCATAGACCTACAAAAGGTTGCCATTCATTTGAGGCAAGATTGCTTTTCTTCTGTACAACTATACGTTGCATTCTCAAGAGTGTGCTTGCACGGCTTCAGATATAGATATATATATGTATGTATGTCTATATATAAATATGTAAGCTTATAAGTACTGCCTTACTTCTCTTTAAGAAAGGAAGATGTAATGATACTTGATTTAAACTATTCCATGTCTTCCTGGGTTTGCTTAGCTTATTGTTAATATCTTTACACCTTTTTTTAAGACTTATTGACTGAAACGGGCTTTCACAAAAAAAGTTAGGGCTTTGCTACAGGATACACCCTCCACAAGTTAAGCAAGTAAAAATAAAATATATATTTCTGTTTTATTTAAACCTTTTAAGTTCGTATGCATAGCCCCATTTGGCTGTTTAATTTTTTTTTTCTTTCTTCAGTAATATTTAATCTCCTTAAAGAAAAAGAACATATCCATTTTACTTTTTTTGTATCTTTTTAGTAATATTTTAGTGTAAAAGGATAACCAGTATTTAAACCTTTTATGTTACTTTATACATTTATTTTACACAATGTTGAAAAATTAATAAGAAAGCTACATATTTTGGCAGCTGCTGCTTTAATTTTCAATGAAATGAAAAAAGCTCTCCAAGAGAAAACGTCAATGAAGAAGAAACAGTTTGCACTATCTAAAAATGAGAAACCCTCATTTATAAAACTTTGCTGCAGATGACTTAACTGAAAATAAATGAATAGTTCCTATGTGTATAATACATATTTATCTATTTGACTTATGCCTTTATTCCAGCAACTTACAACATCTGAGGTACAATTTGTTACATTACTTTTGTTTTTTGCAGCACAGGCAGGTGAAGTGACTTCCTCAGGGTCACACAGTGGTGTCAGTACCAGGATTTGAACTGACAAGCTCCGGGTTTGCTGAAATATTACTGAAGAAAGAAAAAAAATGAAAACGGGCAAATAGGGCTATGCATACAGATGTCCATCCGTCCATTATCCAACCCGCTATATCCTAAATACAGGAGCCAATAAGTAGATATGTATATATACAGTATATATATATATATATATATATATATATATATATATATATATATATATGTGAATGTATGTATGTATATATGTATGTCTATATTTATATATATATATATGTAGATATGTATATGTATATATATATGTATATGTGGATGTGTATATGTATATATACTTATGTATATGTAGATATGTGTATATGTAGATATGTATATATATGTATATATGTTTATGTATATATATAGTTACCACACTACTTCTCCGCTGCGAAGCGCGGGTATTTTGCTATATATATATATATATATATATATATATATATATATATATATGACAGCAACACTCATAACAATGACAACACAATTACATATATATATATATATGTAGATATGTATATATATACGTGTCAATCTATCTATGTATGTATGTCTAGATATATATATATGTGTATACAGTATATATCTAGATGTGTATATATGTAAATATTTATATATATATATGTGTCTGTGTGTGTATATATATATATATATGTATATATGTATATATATATATATGTGTGTATGTATATGTGTGTGTTTATGTATGCGTTTATATATATGTTGATATGTGTATATATATATATATGTGTATATATATGTGGATGTGTATATGTATATATATATATAGATATGTGTATGTATATATATGTTTATATATGTGTGTGTGTATATTATATATATATAAAAGACAGCAACACTCATAACAATGACAACACAATTACATTGACAATCATGTTACGTTATTTTTAAAATGTTTCCTTTTTTTTTTCATAACCTCTTTAACACACTACTTCTCCGCTGCGAAGCGTGGGTATTTTGCTAGTATATATATATATATATTAACCCTAGCCTGAATGAATCTATTAATTTTTTACATTTAAAATTTCTCATTTAAAGATTTACCAATGTTGTTTCTTGTCCTAGTGTGTACAGTATATAAATATAGGGAACTCCAGTCTCTGTATTACATCTCGCCTGAAGAAGGGGCCTGAGTTGCCTCGAAAGCTTGCATATTGTAATCTTTTTAGTTAGCCAATAAAAGGTGTCATTTTGCTTGGCTTTTCTCTAACTTTTAATATACAATTTCAAACTCCTTCATAAATTAACATCTCTCTTCTTGATCCTTTAATGCATCGTTTGAAAACAGCAGTTCCATGTCAGCCCACCGTTCAGCCTGAGGGTCACAAATGAATTCTTAACCCACACAGGGTTAAACTCCCTCCCTTCTATAACTGCGTGGTCTCTCTCCATTCATTTGAGACCACACATTTTCCGACCATCAGGTTGGCACTGTGGTAAAATCCTGGCGCTATATGTAGAAAACTGGCTGGCCAAATGTCTGGATTTTATTAAAAACTATTAACTGTAGTGAGGCTTTAAGGTCACATAGCTGACCACCCTCAATAAAAGCTAACATGGAGCATGTCTCCTGTTCCACCAGCCAAGGCTTTAATAGCATAACATTGTCAGTGCGGTTTATTACCTTCCATTACAGCTTCCGAGAGGTTGAGATGAGTAATCGCTTTAGGCAGACAGCCTGGCAGCACTGCTCAGTTATTCGCCTTTCCAAGACTTGTTCTTCTGTATTTAATTGCTAAAGCATGCCAAGCAGTTTAAGTATCTCGGGGTCTTGTCCCTGAATGAGGGAAGAGGGGAGCGGGAGTTTGATAGGTGGGTCTGAACAATGTTTGCATACCAGTCAGTCATGGTGAAAAAAGAGAGCTGAGCAGAAAAGCAAAGCTCTCGATTTACTAGTCAATATACATCACCTAAGGCCACAAGCAGAGGGTAGTAACTGAGAGAACAGGATCATGGAGATCCAGAGAGCAGAGATGAGCTTCCTTTGCAGGGCGTCTGAGCTCAGCCTTAGTTATAGGGTGAGGAGCTCCAAGTAGAGCAGTTGAGGTGGTGCAGGCGTCTGATTATGATGTGTTCTGGACGCCTCACTGCAGAGCTGTACAGTCGTGGCCAAAAGTTTTGACTCAAGTGTTGATTTTCACAAAGTTTGCTTCTTTAGTGTTTTTAGATCTTTTTGTCAGATGTTTCTTGGCTCCAGCAGACCACTGTGACCCTGTGTTCGGATTCAGCGGGTTGGAAAATGGATGGATGGATGGTCCTTCTTTCTTTATCAAGACCTCTGCAATTCACCCTGGCATGCTGTCTGTCAATCAACTTCTGAGCCAAATCCTGACTGATGGCAGCCCATTCTTGCAGAATCAGTGCTTGGAGTTTGTCAGAATTGGTTGGTTTTTGTTTGTCCACCCGCCTCTTGAGGATTGACCACAAGTTCTCAATGGGAGTTTTCTGGCCATGGACCCCAAATTTCGATGTTTTGTTCCCCAAGCCACTTAGTTCTCACTTTTGCTCCATCATGTTGGTCACCAAACTGTTCTTGGCTGGTTGGGAGAAGTTGCTCTCGGAGGATGTTTTGGTGCCATTCTTTATTCAAAGCTGTGTTCTTAGACCACATTGTGAATGAGCCAACTGCCTTGGCTAAGAAGCAACCCCACATATGAATGGTCTCAGGATGCCTTATTGTTGGCATGACACAGGACTGATGCTAGCATCGCCCACCTTTTATTTTTTTCCAGATGCCCCAAACAATTGGAAAGGGGATTCATCAGAGAAAATGACTTGACCCCAGCAGTTCTCAGCAGTCCAATCCCTGTACCTTTTGCAGAATATCAGTCTGTCCCTGATGTTTCAAATGGCTTCTTTGCTGCCTTTCTTGATGTCCACCAGGCCATCCTCCAAAAGTCTTTGCCTCACTCACCTCTGCCTGCCGGCATTCCTGAGTAAGCTCTGTAATGGTGGTGCCCCGATCCGGAGCTATGAATCAACTTTAGGAGACGGTCAATCCTGGCACTTGCTGGATTTTCTTGGACGCCCTGAAGCCTTTTTCACAACAGCAGTGGTTTTTTGGGATTAAGTTCATTTCATGGCAAAGAGGGACTCTGCAATCTTCATAACATTCTGGAGTAGATGCAAATTGCCATCATAAAAACTGAGGCAGCAAACTTTGTGAAAATTAATATTTGAGTCATTCTCAAAACTTTTGGCCACGACTGTATTGTGTACGTCCAATTGGGAGAGGTCCTTCGGGCAGACCTGCAGCATACTGGAGAGATTACATACCCTAAGTCAGGCTTTGAAAGCCTTGGTATCCCCCTGGAGGAGTTGGATGGGAAAAGGGGAGTCTAGGCCTTTTTCTTCAGACTGCCACCTCTGGACCCGGATAATTGGCAGAAAATTGATGGATGGAATTTTATTGTCAGTTCCAAAAAACTTGCTGGTTTTGCTCACCCCCACTCTCAGTCAGGACTGCGCATTCTACTGAGAGCCAATCGTCTATGTGGCTTGCCCCTCCTGACTCATCTTAAGTAAGCAGTCCCACCCCAGAATCAGAGGAGGGCGCTGTTGCTAATGGTATTGACTCCTTCTGTTCCCGTAGACAGGAGAAGACTCCCAGTGAGGGCAACTAACTGCTCCCCTTACGGTCGGAGAAGCATGAAGGTGACATCTCATTCTGAACCCCCGCTCGAAAGAGACGGAGCCCCAAACCAGAGCTGACCAGTTACGATTCCCTGCAGTGGGCACTTTATGCTCTGTTATTGCACCATTGTGCCCTTTTTATTTAAAACTTTAAAGTCATTAAACGGGGTGACCCTGTTGGTGCCCCATTTCACCAATCCAGATGTCATACCTCACATGAGTACAGAAACTACATGAAAATTGCAGGAAAACACAGAATGAGTAAAGTCAAGAAAACATCTACACAGGAAAACATCTACGTGGGAAAACAGCAGGCTCTCTGTATTGGTCTCCTGCATTTTATGCCATACACATTTAAGAACTTCTGTTTGAGTTTATCAATAAATTAAAGAGTGTGTGATGAACGGCCGGCAGGTCAACCTGGCTGGGACGCTCCTGGAATGGAAGGATGGGGGAAGGCAGCTACTTGCCGACATTGCCTCGCCCAAAACGATAGATGGCAGCTTCCATGGAGTGTAGCGGTGCCCCGGATTGCCGCAGGGCATCCTGAGACTTGGAGTTCGGTTTCTCAGCCCTGTTTGGTGCTGCCATGGGGAGCGGTCGAAGGACCTGGGGACTCATCCTTTCCTTAAAGCCCGGAAATACGAGGTAGTCACAAGTACTTCTGGGCTGAAGAAAATGTCAGTTCTTCATTAGACCCAGAAGTGCCAGCCAGTCACGGGGTCGGAAGGACAGGAGCACTTCTGGGTCAGGGACTAAATAAAGGACTGTTGGAGATCCAGCAAGCGAGCCAGAGTCGGGAGGAGTAGGACAGGGAGGTGTGGAGGAGAGAATTGTAGGGATATATTGTTGATTTACTTGCATTTATTGGTGACTGTGGTGCTGAAGGAGAACTATTTAAAGAAGAAAAATTTTAAATATCTTCTTAGTGCTTTTACCCTATGTCTGCGCGTCTGTCTGTTGGGTTTAACAGGGCAACAGCGACCCCTAGCGTTCTTACAAGTGTCAACATGGTACAAGTTGATCAGCACATGCAAGTAGGAATTTGTGACAATAAGAAATAGTGACAATAGGAGTAGTATTTAGTTTCTTAGATACCTTTGTCTAGCAGGTAGGAATCTCGATGCCTAAAAAGGTACTGAAAATAAAGTGAGAGCCTTGCCGAAATATCTCCTTAATTACTGGCATTGCTAAAAGCAAATTCAATAAACAATGAATGGACACATTAACATCAATCCACTTTTCATCCTCCTTATGCTTGAAGAAGACCACTTCAGACTGGATGCAATGCTATTCTAATGCAAGCAAAAAACGACAATTCTGGCAAAAGACAGAGCGGAATGGAGGATCAAAAAAGCGAGGGACAGACGTGAAAAATGTAAAGAATTGTATGTCGCATGTGAAACAGAGACACAAGTAAAAGTCGAGAGTAGTACGCAGATCAAACCTTGGCACAAAATGTTTGAGAGTCTGTCTACAGTGATGTCTTGGACGACGACACACAAGCGTTGCCAGTTTAAATGTTGTTGTGTCGATGATGTCACACGGCTCGACTTCTGAGACCACACCTCCTAGCAACCAACAATCACGTCACGGTAACAAGGCCACAAAAAGTCGGTACCCATTAGGAAATAAGATAAGGTGTCACAGTATTTTCAAAAATCTACAAAAGTGGAAAACGAATGTGAAAGAAAAAAAAAAACAAGCAAAAAATGAACAAACCCCTGAGAAAAACATACTAAGCCCAGGAAAAATGAATAAAGCTCAGGCTAATCACCTTATATATAAATGTCTACGCGTGGAAGTGTGTGTGTCTGTCCGGCCCGGAAGTGAGAGTTGGAGTTGGGGTAAGGGCTCCACCTCCGAGGAAACACAAGTGAGGCGAGCACATCGGCAAAACGAAACCTCCGAGGAGAGAGACGCCCAGAGTAGTTCCTTTCAATCACCCGACATCTCTACATTTCAATTTTTTTTTTCTTACGATTTCAATAGTTTTTAGGACCCCGGGCTTTTTACAGCAAGTAACATATAAAGCTAAGAAAATATTGCCTTGTCAAAGTTAGAAAACAGATGTCTAATCCTTATGAAATGGTTTGAAGTGTAGATTAAATGTTGACGGTTAATCAAACACCTGCTAACGCCGAGCCCAAGTCATTCAGCGTGACTTCAGCAGAAGATGTGCAGGGCCTTCTGACCTCCCAGACTCCACTCAGCAATTCATGGTCTTGGTGTTTAAGGGGGTCCAACTCGTTAATCCGTAGCACAAATCTTGCAGAACACCAGGACAGGCGTGGGTCTGTGAGTTCTCAAAGCAGCTGAAAACAATTTGTTTGATCTTGATGGGAATTTTTTGGCAAAGTCTGCACATGACTGCCCCAGTTACAGCATCCGATTTTCCACTTCTTGTTATCAATGGGGGAAAAAAAAATATTTCAAGCCATCCTTGCCAAATGGGGTCCAGATTGATTGACTATGCTGTACGTCATATAAATATCTGAAAAATAACATAAACCACATGGTGTATGACTATACTTTTTATTTATTCAAGGACAGCTTCCTTCAACAGCTGTTGCTAAATGGCAGAGAAAAAGAGCTCTCAGGACTAGGGATGAGCGGAGAGTTGATATTCAGCCAGCGATCAGACTGGGGGGCCCAACCTACAATGGCAGAGGTGGAACTGGCCATACATCAGTGTGTCCCAAGTAGGACGGGCCCCTGCCTGTAATTGAGCACAGTGAACCTTTCAGCATTTGTTGTTTCAACCTGATGATGCTAAATTGATTTGTTGTGAGCAATCACCAGTGTGTCTGTCAACATACCCTATGTCACAATTGCGCTCCATTCAGATTACAGAGAAGGCAGGAAGTCCTTTTCGAGATATTCACTGTAAATGTGAAGGACCTGAAAATGCCATCCTCTTATTTTCCTTCATCTACCTTCTCCATTAGTGGGCTACAAGCAGGTGCACTGGAGGCAGGAAAGGAACCAGCATGCGACAAGATGCCAGCTCCTATAGTTTAACACCTTCTTCTTCATCCATTCCTCTATACCACTACAGCATCGGGACGTGGACCAACATAAGCTCTTTTCGGGTGGGATTAGTTTTACAGCAGGGAGTGGGGTGAAGTAATTATTAGTGGAAGACCTCTGTAAATTTAGTCTTGTCCAGTTACGGACTGTGCACTTCCATCACAGTAAAGGTTAAACTTTACCTTTACCTTCTACTAGGAGTCTGTCCACCAGAACTAGTCCCTTACAAATGTACCAATCATTTGGGCGTAAACTACAGAAGTTTTCCAGTGTTACTTTGCCTAGTGCTTGAAGAGGAAAAAAAAAGAACTGGCGGTACCCCTTGTTGGGTAGGCCAAAGGGGATCGGGATCCACCATGGAGGTCAAAAGATGTGTTGACATACACAATTTATATCAAAACACTCGGCGATGGGGTTCACCTTGGAGATGCAAATGGACATATTGATGTTATAAAGAAAGAGCTGGTAATGTTGTCGGAAACCTGTGGTACACACCAGAACACACACACATATATATAAATATATATATATATATATATATATATATATATATATATACACATGTAATATATATATTACTGGACCACTTCCACATTAACTAGCTAATCCTGGCTGAACAGGGCTTTTGAGACAGAAATGATCACAATGTGCGGATCTCCGAAAAAGACGGATAATATCTGAACAGCTTTGAGACACTTTGGTAGATCTCAAAAACATTCATGTTATCCAAAGCTGCCTTTCAGCACACATTTCAGGATTCACAAAATCAATCTTAAAGTAACTACTTGTGAAAATGTTCCATCTATGAAGTAGGACTTGCTGTTGTCACACAAGTGTGAAGGTAAACAGTTGAAGGGCCTAAATAATAGTAATTCTACGCCAGACCAGGCGGTGGTGGAGTGAGCTAACTGTCTCTCTCAGTCTCTTGCAGACCATCCATGGGAAATCCCACATGTTTCCAGTGCCATTGATGACATCACTTCTGGTCCCAAAGACGTCACTTCTGGGTCCAGGGTGCCACTAATCAGGTCAATTTCCGGCCCAGATGCTGTCACTTTCGGTTCCGGTGCCAATGATGACGCCACTTCTGGTCACGAGCACATCACTTCCGGTTCCGGCCCTCGATGACATAATTTCCCATACTGATCTTTAAAACTGCCATCTTGTCTCCATACAAGTCAGTTCTGTTTTGGACTCTGATGAATATCTCTGTTCAATTTCATTCAACTTTGCAGCCAGGAAACAATATATTGGTGGCTGCCCTAAATCTTTATGATGTCTATGACTTGTTTTCGTGACACTGTCTTGGTGTGCGGAAGCTCTCTGCCCCTGAACCTGGCATGGACTGAGACACAAAGATACTAACCACTGTCGACGGTAACTTGAACTTAATCAAGAACAGTATTAGAGAAGAGTTAAGACACACCACCGCGCAAAACCAACACAAGAAGCTGATCATGCAGTCCACCCAGGTCCTTCACTTAATTAACGGCAATGTTATCCCAGTTTCGTGTATAGACCCTTTTTAAGAACCATTAAATATGCAACTGGGACATGAGACCTGTTTTCCACCCCTGTATGGCTTTCTAAAAGCTTTGTCAAATGCTCACCTTCTTTCTCACCCACGACCATGGCACGTGTAACTGGGGGGCCCCCACAAGTTTTCAGAGTGCTCCATGCACACTCAGCACGTGTTTAACTTATCACTAGTTCAGTTACATTGTGCCCAAACAGGACCCATGGTGCCATGTCTGAGAAATTGTAGGGGCTCTAACTATGATCTTCAATCAAGTCTGTCTTTGAGGATCTGTGGGCCATGGTGTAAATGAGTATCTTGAATATTAGCAGACCTGAGTGAGCAAGAAGGAGCACAGGGCCTCACAAGTGTCTCCATATACAAAGGTGCAGACCTACCGACTACTCTGCAGGCAAGCATCAAGGATTTGAAGTTAATACATTCAGCTACAGGAAGTCAGTGTAGTGACCTGAAAAGAGGAGTGACTTATGCCCATCTCAGCTGCCACATTCTGAATGATCTGCAGTGGCCTGGTGACACAGGCCGGTAGTCCAGACGTGACAAGCCTAAAGCTTGGTCCAGCAGATGTGTTGCATACTCTGCCAGATGTGCTCAGTTCTTGCGGATGTTGCATAGTTTGAATGTGATTTAAATTCATGACACTGCAAACTGATTTTGCACCTTGTGAAACCAGATCAGGAGAACATGCTTTCCTATCAAAGGGTGCTTTAGATGTTTCCACACAATTTTTTTATTGAATCACCAGACGGACTTTTAATACAACTCAGATCCACACTGTTCTCCACAAATCTTGTACAGGTTCCATCGGCAAAACTTTGCTCCAAATTCTTTCCCCTTGGGGAATTTGTGACCTTGCCTGTACTTTAAGAAGTCAGGTGCCCCAGGAGGTACTTTTTGGACTTGGCACAGATATGCAGTGTTTGCTACTAATTGTGGGTTCACCTGGGGAATTAATTTAGTGACCACACCAGCATTTTACTCTACCTTAGCAGAGCCAGGTAACTCTGCTATTAATTTTACATTTTCAAAATCTCCATGTATTTCCTCGACCTTCATTCTTAAATGATGTACCATTGTAAAAAATGGTAAAAACAAAATGTTTCCTTGTCACGTAAAAACCTTGTGAAATGGTCATCATCTTTTCTCTTACAAGAAATGCTCGCTGGGTATTCAAACAGATCTGCTTTGGTCAGAACTTCTCTAGTCTGGTGGCATCTGTGAGTGGCTGAGCATTACCAGGGTACACCAACAGATGGCAGCAAAGAGAAGGTCAGGCTAGCCATTTCAAGACAGCAAAAAGTCGTCAGCCTTGGCATAAAGTGCAGTGCCCACTGGTTCACTCCATTTTGACTAAACCATAGAAATCTGAAGTGAAGGTGAACTTCATTCACATTCATTTACACTCAGATAACAAGTACTGGTGTTGGACAGAAAAGCACTGCCCTCTGTTCTTGATGTTGGCCCAAGACTTTCCGTCCAAAGTCAGTTCAGCTCAAGTTTCATATACTGCATACGCTTAGCATCTCTTAGAATGCACTTTCTGGATCTAATAAGATGGCATCAATCACAGTTGAGTGACACTGGTACTAGTCAAGAGCCATCTCAGTGCTGCACTTGGTTACTAAAAGGAGGCCATAACTCACACCATTAGCAATCTTAAAACCTTACACCAATTATCAACCACAAAGCGAGACTTGTGTGCACTCAAGAAAGCAAACTGTCCACTCCTTCCTCTATGCCCCAGTAGATCAGTGCTCTCTGTTCTATAGTAGGACACCAAATTGTCTAAGGTTTGAATGAATTAAAGCCTGGAATGACCCTTCTATTCTAAAGGGTAACCTAACCCAGGCCCATAAGAGAGGAAAGACTTCCGTAACGAAGTTGGATGTGGCTTCCATCGAGTCCAGCATTCCTGAAGGACAGGAGAGGAGCAAGAGAGGCTGCACGTGAAAGCAACCTGTCCATCCTGCTGAAGAAAGGAGTCAACTGACCACTGACTGCCCACGGATGTAATGACTATGCTGAGTAAGCAGCCTGAAAAAAGTGTTAACCGAAAAAGAGCTCGCCACTGTGAGGCATGAAAAGCTAAGGGCCAGAAAGTCCTTGCACGTGTACCAAAGAAAGGCTGACCCTGGAGGAACTGGGACAACGCATGTCTACCTGAGGTGACAGGAATGGAAAAGACAAGCACACCTTTCTGCTCTGTGCTCTAATACTCTGCTATTTGTAATTTTGTAGTTACGCCAACAAATTATTGAACATACTGATTTCTGATTATTGATGTCATCTTAATTGAATGTAAGAACCTGTGTGAAGGATACGTCTTTAGCCGCTTTATGTTTTAGCTCCTAAATTCAGCGGTTGAAGTGGAAAAACAGAACTACCGGTATTAATTTCTGTGTGCACTGAATAAAAGTGGGAGGGGACCTTGGAGGTTCAGAGTTATGTTGCTATACAGTAACCTTTGTGGAGAGCAAGAAGACTGGATGTGCGATTGTAAGGTGGGGCGAAGTGCTGGTACGCATGTGTTAACATCTGGTACTCATAGACTAACTACAAGAAAATGCTGGTATCGGGTACCAGAGTGTACAAGCTCCCTTAAAAAGCACTGCCTAAATTCAGCTTCCCATTAATTCAAAACAGGGGCAGCCATGGCACAGTTTCCAAAGTGTGTGACGTAAAGAAACACGCACACCCGTCCTTCACCGAGGAGAGTAGAGTGAGTACAGGCGAGCTGTAAAGATGTCAAAGCACCGGCACTGAGACTTGATACCCCATAAGAGCTGATCATCTAACAGGTAATAAAGCAGACGTATGACAGGAACATTGAAAAGCCAGTCCTGAGTGAATGAAGCTTCCTGAGGCAACTCTTTCAATACAAATTCAAGAAACAGAATTAACTTAAGTACTGAGCCTTTTCTTGTAGGACAGAATAAACTCAAATCAAGCCAACGTAGTTTTCTGTTTTGTGTCATTTGTTATCAGCCTGTGTCTGTGTAAACCTGCATTTATTCATCTTCTATTATCCTTATACCTTATACCATTGATCACAATCTTCTTAGAAATCACATTAGTCAGTGGGTGGTCCTCTCTGGCAGTGTCTTAAATTGGTTTGAGTCCTACCTGGCAGGTAGAAATTCTTTGTAAGTTGTGGTAATTATACTTCAAAGACCCATGATATTCTATATGGTTTTCTACAACGATCTATCCTGGGTCTGCTGCTCTTTTCATCTCCATACTTCCATTAGTTCAGATTATCTTGGGGCATAATGTGAGCTACCACAGCTATGCTGATGACACCCAACTGTATGTATCAATAGCACCTGATGGCCCAGACTCTCTTGGTTCACTGACCCCCAATGTCTAACTTGTGTTTCTGAATGGATGAGTAGTAATTTTCTCAAACTAAATAAGGAGAAATCAGAAAATTGACAAAAATGGATATAATGAGGGTATTAGAAATAAACTTGATCCATTAGGCTTAAAAGTCAAGAAAGAGGTAAAGAATTTAGAGGTAATTATTGACTCTGACCTACATTTTAAATCACATATTAATCAGATTACTAGGACAGCATTTGTTTTATAGTTAGATCCCTTAGAACTTTTCAAGATGCTGAAAAATGAGTTCACGCTTTTGTTTTTAGTTGGCTAGATTACTGTAACGCACTCCTCTCAGGACCACCGAAAAAAGACATCAATCGATTGCAACGAGTGCAAAATGCAGCTGCTAGAATCTTAACTAGGAAAAGAAAATCTGAGCACGTCTCTCCAATTCTGATGTCACTACACTGGTTACCTGTGTCATTTAGAATTGACTTTAAAATACTGCTTATGGTTTACAAAGCCTTAAATAATCTCGCTCCATCTTATATTTCGGAATGTCTTACACCTTAAACTCCAAATCGTAACCTTAGATCTTCAAATGAGCGTCTGCTTATTATTCCAAGAGCTAAACTTAAAAGAAGTGGTGAGGCGGCCTTCTGTTGTAATGCACATAAAATCTGGAATAGCTTACCGATAGAAATTTGCCAGGCTAATACGGTGGAGCACTTTAAAATACTGCTAAAACACATTATTTTTACATTGCTTTCTCATAGCTTCATTTTACCGTAACCCTGATATTCTGTATATGCATTGAATTATCTTTTTTTTTCATGGCCCCGCAATCCGTACTAACCCCTACTTTCTTTGCTGTTCTTTTTCCAGTTTTCTGGGGTAGCGATCTGCACCATCACCACCTGATCAAAGCACCATGACGTCCCTACATTGATGGATTGAAGGCCAGAGATCCACATGACCGTCGTCATCAGGTTCTTCCATGTGAAGCCTGAATACCATGAGGACTGATTGAGATCATTGATGTTAGGTAGAATGCCTAGAGGGGGCTGTGGTCTCATGGGGTTGGAACCCCTGCAGATTTTGTTTTTTCTGTCTTCCCTGGTCATCGGACCTTACTTTGTTCTTCGTTAATTAGTATTGCCTAATTTTTATATTTTTTCTTTTTTTATTTCTTCATCTTGTAAAGCACTTCGAGCTATGGCATTTGTATGAAAACGTGCTATACAAATAAATGTTGTTGTAGATAAAATGTATGATTTGCTCGACTGCAGCAAGTGGGTTCAGGTTATTTATTGAAAAACTGTCAAATCACTATGTCTGAACCAAAAAGGAGGAAGTAAAGGTTGATTTGTGTACACTTTTGCCAATTTATGACCTTTGTTTGCAAACTGAACAGATCACTTCATTGTTCCCGGCTGGAGTGTCAGTGAGAGATCTCCCAGATGCTCAAGAGTGTCAGTATCTCACTTCTAAAAGAGTCGTCGGAAGATTAATGAACAAAAATGTCAGTACTCCATTAGTATCTCATCCAGGAAACTTAACCTGCCTTGGCATCAATAATTAATAAAATATACATAACCAACTGCACGGTCTCCTGATCCCATAGGTTGCCTTGGATGACGGCTTCAATCAGTTTCACAATGACAATGGACTACTGTAGTGTTATTTAATACCACCTGAGTGTTAAATTATTTTAAATGGCGGGAGTTATCATATTTCACTTCTGGCCCTGCATTCAGGCCTGAATGGGTGCTGGCAGGGGACTCATCCTGGATCGATTCCTACTTTCTGCCCAATGCTGCCATCTCCCAAAAGTCCTACAATTGGATCAAGCAAGTTCAATAATGGGTTGATGATGGGGTCTCCATGGTGACGCTCATTCTAACTGGACAGTACCTGCATATTAACAATGGATAGAAATCAGTACAATGAAACACAACTGGGAGAACACAGAAGCCATTACGGGAGGTGGGCTGGGGCCATTCTGGCCAAATGTAACTTGTGGATATCAGAGACTGGAACAAAGGACCGGGTGGTCACAGATCAGACTCACTGACTAGACTTGCATGTGATCCTTATGGTTCCTATCACATGATCAAGAATTACCTACATCCATTTGTGCAGTTTAAATATATATTATTCCGTTAGCATCTGTAATGTGCTACTGTTCTGTATAAAAGCAGGCACTTAATAATTTTAGCAAACATTAGATAATCTATAGATAAAACTGTATTTGTGTTTTTTAATTTAATAAATAATATTGACCCCTCCTTGAACCGCCACCTTATCGTGGTGGAGGGGTTTGTGTGTCCCTAGGAGCTCTGTTGTCTAGGGCTTTATGCCCCTGGTAGGGCCACCCAAGGCAAACTGGTCCTAGGTGAGGGATGAGACAAAGAGCGGTTCAACAAACCTTCTATGATGAATGAAAACTTTGGACGGCATTTTCCCTCGCCCGGACACGGGTCACTGGGGCCCCCCTCTGGAGTCAGGCCTGGAGGTGGGGCTCGATGGCGAGTGCCTGGTGGCCGGGCTTGCACCCATGGGGCTCGGCTGGGCACAGCCCGAAGAGGCAACGTGGGTCCCCCTTCCCATGGGCTCACCACCTACGGGAGGGGCCAAGGAGGTCGGGTACAGTGTGAGTTGGGTGGTGGTCGAAGGCGGGGACCTTGGCGGTCCGATCCTCGGCTACAGAAGCTGGCTCTTGGGATGTGGAATGTCACCTCTCTGAAGGGGAAGGAGCCTGAGCTAGTGCACGAGGTCGAGAGGTTCCGGCTAGATATAGTCGGGCTCACCTCGACGCACAGCTTGGACTCCGGAACCAATCTCCTTGAGAGGGGCTGGACTCTCTACCAGTCTAGAGTTGCCCCTGGTAAGAGGCACCAAGCGGGTGAGGGCATACTTATTGTCCCCCGACTTGGAGCCTGTACATTGGGGTTTACCCCGGTGGACGATAGGGTAGCTTCCCTCTGCCTTCAGGTGGGGGGACGGGTCCTATCTGTTGTTTGTGCGTATGCACTGAACAGCAGTTTGGAGTACCCACCCTTTTTGGAGTCCCTGGAGGGGGTGCTAGAGGACATACCTTCTGGGGACTCACTCGTACTGCTGGGAGACTTCAATGCTCACGTGGGCAATGACAGTGAGACCTGGAAGGGCATGATTGGGAGGAATGGCCTTCCCAATCTGAACCCGAGTGGTGTTTTGTTATTGGACTTCTGTGCTTGTCACGGATTGTCCATAACGAACACCATGTTCAAGCATAGGGGTGTTCCTATGTGAACTTGGCACTAGGACACCCTAGGCCTCAGTTTGATGATCGACTTTGTGGTCGTGTCGTCGGACTTGCGGCCACATGTCTTGGACACTCGGGTGAAGAGAGGGGCGGAGCTGTCAACTGATCACCACCTGGTGGTGAGTTGGCCTTGATGGTGGGGGAGGATGCCGGTCAGGCCTGGTAGGCCCAAACGTGTTGTGAAGGTCTCCTGGGAATGTCTGGCAGAATCCCCTGTCAGAAGTAGCTTCAACTCCCACCTCTAGCAGAACTTCGACCACATCCCGAAGTAGGTGGGGGACATTGAGTCCAAATGGGTCATGTTCTGTGCCTCTATTGTTGAGGCGGCTGATCAGAGTTGTGGCAGTAAGGTGGTCGGTGCCTGTCGTGGCGGCAATCCCCGAACCCGTTGGTGGACACCGGTGGTGAGGGATGCCGTCAAGCTGAAGAAGGAGTCCTACAGGACCTTTTTGTCCTGTGGGACTCTGGAGGCAGCTGATAGGTACCGAAAGGCCAAGCGGAATGCGGCTTTGGTGGTTGCTGAGGCAAAAACTCGGGCATGGAAGGAGTTTGGGGAGGCCATGGAGAACGACCTTCAGACGGCTTCGAGGAGATTCTGGTCCACCGTCCGGCGTCTCAGGAGGGGGAAGCAGTGCAATGTCAACACTGTATATGGTGGGGATGGTGCGCTGCTGACCTCGACTCGGGACGTTGTGGGTCAGTGGGGGGAGTACTTCGAAGACCTCCTCAATCCCACTAACATGCCTTCCAATGAGGAAGCAGAGCCTGGGGACTCGGAGATGGGCTCCCCCATCTCTGGGACTGAGGTCACCGAGGTGGTCAAAAAGCTCCTTGCGGGCAGGGCCCCGGGAGTGGATGAGATATGCCCAGAGTTCATCAAGGCTCTGGATGTTGTAGGACTGTCTTGGTTGACATGCCTCTGCAACATCACATGGACATCAGGGATAGGGACTCTGGATTGGCACATCGGGGTGATGGTCCCGACTCTTTAAGAAGGGGGACCGGAGGGTGTGTTCCAAATACAGAGGGATCACACTCCTCAGCCTCCCTGGAAAAGTCTATTCGGGGGTCCTGGAGAGGAGGGTCCGTCGGATAGTCGAACCTCGGATTCAGGAGGAACAGTGTGGTTTTCGTCCTGGTCGCGGAACAGTGGACCAGCTCTACACCCTTAGCAGGGTCCTGGAGGGTGCATGGGAGTTTGCCCAACCAGTCTACATGTGTTTTGTGGACTTGGAAAAGGCGTTCGACCATGCCCCTTAGGGAATCCTGTGGGGGGTACTCCGAGAGTATGGGGTACTGGACCCCCTGATAAGGGCTGTTCAGTCCCTGTACAACCGGTGTCAGAGCTTGGTCCGCATTGCCGGCAGTAAGTCGAACCCGTTTCCAGTGAGAGTTGGACTCCGCCAGAGATGCCCTTTGTCACCGATTCTGTTCATAACTTTTATGGACAGAATTTCTAGGCGCAGCCAGGGCGTTGAGGGGGTCCGGTTTGGTGGACTCAGGATTGGGTCACTGCTTTTTGCAGATGATGTTGTCCTGTTTGCTTCATCAGGCCGTGATCTTCAGCTCTCTCTGGATCGGTTTGCAGCCGAGTGTGAAGCGGCTGGGATGGGAATCAGCACCTCCAAATCCAAGACCATGGTCCTCAGCCGGAAAAGGGTGGAGTGCCCTCTCAGGGTTGGGAGCGAGATCCTGCCCCAAGTGGAGGAGTTCAAGTATCTCGGAATCTTGTTCACGAGTGAGGGAAGAATGGAGCGTGAGATCGACAGGCGGATCGGTGCGGCGTCCACAGTGATGCAGGCTCTGCATCGGTCTGTCTTGGTGAAAAAGGAGCTGAGCCGCAAGGCAAGGCTCTCAATTTACCAGTCGATCTACGTTCCTACCCTCACCTTGATTGCGAATACAAGCGGCTGAAATGAGTTTCCTCCGCAGGGTGTCTGGGTTCTCCCTTAAAGATAGGGTGAGAAGCTCAGTCATCCGGGAGGGGCTCAGAGTAGAGCCGCTACTCCTCCGCATCGAGAGGAGTCAGATGAGGTGGCTCGGGCATCTGATCAGGATGCCTCCTGGATGCCTCCCTGGTGAGGTGTTCCGGGCACGTCCAACCGGGAGGAGGCCCCGGGGAAGACCCAGGACACGCTGGAGGGACTATGTCTCTCGGCTGACCTGGGAATGCCTTGGGATTCCCCCGGAAGAGCTAGAAGAAATGGCAAGGGAGAGGGAAGTCTGGGTATCTCTGCTCAAGCTGCTGCCCCTGCGACCCGACCTTGGATAAGCGGAAGAGGATGGATGGATGGATGGCAATAATATTGAGTATAAGTCTTACTTAAAAAATCAGTCACTTTGCAATTGCATTATTTATAAAACCTACTGTAATTACTATTTTGAAAACACTCTGTCATTAAAAAGTAATAAGCAGACATTCCATGAAACATATACGCACTAATAACACACAGTTGGGCAGTTTAAGTATCACTTATCAGCACCTATTAATAATCACACACACTACAGGCCTTTGTCACATGACATAGATGACAGCACTAGAGCCTAAAATCCACATTCCAGACATGAAAGGGGCACATTTTGCAGGTGGCCGCAGGACTACCTGGTGAAGTTGGACACAAAAGCATTCCAGGCAGACTTAGGAAGAGCCTCTCCGGTGCTTACGTCAATCAGTCTGGGTGTGTGGTCACCATCTTGGCATTTAGGAGGGCACAATGGGGCAGATGGTGTTACTACTGATGCCAGGTAAGCTGTGTTAGGCAGTGCTGGAGGTGTGAATGTGCAGGCAGTGGACAAGGCATATGGGCGTGTGTGGTGTCATGGGAGATTGGAGTGGCATTAACGAGTCATCAAGGGAGGAGTTGGCAGTTTTAGCCGCAAAAAACATTTCTTTTCCAGCTATCACAAGCTTTGCCTTAAGTGCAAATTTCATGCCTCCTTCTTGTAACCCCCCAGGATCATTACATTATTTCAAAAGGCTTAAAATTTATAATGATGACTTAATAATAATTCTTTACTCTTATATGGCGCTTTTCTTAGTGAGTGGGAAACCACTTCTACCACCACTAATGTGCAGAACCCACCTGGATGATTTGATGGGAGCCATTTTGCAACCGTTCGCTCACCACACATTAGCAGTTAGGTGGTGAAGTGGTGAGAGAGAGACAACCAATTAGAGACAGAGGATGATTGGGGGACCAGAATGATTAGGCCTCGGTGGGCAATTTAGCCAGGACATTGAGATACATCCTACTCTTTATAAAGGATTCCCAGGAACCACAGAGAGTCAAGAACTCAGCTTTACGTCTCATCTGAAGGACGGTGCCATTTTTACTGCACAGTGTCACCGTCACTGCACTGGGGCACTGGAATCCACACACATACACACACCACAGGGTAAGCGCTCTCTGCTGGCCTCACCAACACCCCTTCCAGCAGCAACCCAAGCTTTTCCTGGTTGGTCTTCCATGCAAATACTGGCGGGGCCTGAACACCCTTAGCTTCAGGAGGATGACCTGAACTGTACTGAAGTGGATGTTATTATTGTTAATAACATAATACATATAATGTTTATAGTTGTTTCCTAATGGACTAGTGATGAGTTAATGATGCTGAATTCACTTCTCATGGAAATGATCGCAAACTTCACTGGGGGAAGGAGGAACTGAACTAGCTTTTAAGTGCCACTGACGGCTATGGAAAAGTCAATCAAATATGCTGGACTGAATACTGCGACCAAAAATGTGATCTGAGCTGTGAGGTAACAGTGCTAACCACTGAGCCACTCTGCCCCAAACAGCAAAAGACAGAGGCAAACAAATACCACAAACAAAATACAACCAACAGCCACAAACTGGCAATAAGTAAATAAAATCTAGATCTTTGTGCTGAGAAAGTGGCAGGCTTGGGCACCTATTAGCTATGCCTGAAGCGGCAGGGTGGACTGGCTTGTTCCACCATTTGAAGTCACAGCTCCTGGGTAAAGAAGGAATGTCTTTTTTTTGTTTTGCTTCCCATGTATCTGTGCAGATGCTTTACACTTTCTTCTTCCATCTTCTTACATCTTGCCTGAAGAAGGGGCCTGAGTTGCCTCGAAAGCTTGCATATTGTAATCTTTTTAGTTAGCCAATAAAAGGTGTCATTTTGCTTGGCTTTTCTCTTCTTCCATCAAGAATAAAGTAACACACTGCAGAGTGTAATAAAACTGTTTTTTGAATCTACTGCATGTGTTCTGTTTTCTAATGACCTGAGCGGAGGGGAGGGGGTCCTTTAAGGCTTGGTTTAGTTGCTGAGCACATTGCTAATTTGCATGCATAATTAGCCATGCAGTTCTCAGTGTTATATATCCATTGCAGGTACCAGTAATGCTGTAAGTTTGTTTTTATTTAATTGTGTTTAACGCATGCGGAATGGAAATTTTGCAGAGTTTCTCATCCTTTGTGGCTTCGGGGCACATTTTCAACCTTTTTTAAGATCACTGGCGGCCCACATATAGCGATCAACCAACTGTGAGTGGAAGAGATGAGAGCATAGCCCGCAATCCCCTAAAGAATAAGTACCCTATAGATCAGTCATTTTCCTTAAATGCCCTTTTCCCACAAATAATTTCAATTCTTCTGTCAGTATGACAAAAATTTGACTGGTTGCCCTGTTTTTATCCATTTGTTTTACCCTTCTTTAGGCATTATGTGGTTCCAGCTCAGAAGTTTTGGGTGCAAAGCAGGTTATATGAAGAAACATGAGATATGGACAAGACACACCACATGATGAGAATCATCCGGAGAGCAAGCCATAGACATGAAGGTGAGGACACACAGCCAACTGAAGGGTAAAAGAGGACTCAGTTCAGACAGGCAGTGAGAGGTGGCACTTCTGGAGAATTCTAGATGCTATAGTAGATAACGGCTTATAGAGAAGTAAAGACTAAAGTCACCAGACAATGGGACCTGCTTGTGGCAGAGCATAAGATGATGATGATAATGATGATGATGACAACAAGGCACTAAACGGGACATAGAGATTCCTTTCCTTTGGAATCAGACTTCACTTCACTACACAGCAAGATCTAAGAATAATTTCTTTGTGTGGGTATGGCCATCAGCTAGTGTTAATTACTGGTCATTTGAAACAGAGTGTCAATGCGAAATAAAACGTTAACAACACACATGCTTTTTGGTAATGCTCTCATTTACAATTTTCTACAAAAAGATATGAAATCAAATTCACACACGTACAATGACAGCTGAGAGAATGAAAAAGCCCCCTCATCAGCTTGAAGCACAAAATCAATGATGGCTCTCTATGGCACCCACCTCCCCGGAGATCCGCTGAAGCCGCAAGGTAGGCGAAGTTGTCCAGGCTGATGACATCAATAATTGGACTCACCACACGAGTGTGGTCCTGAAAAGGAAGCAGACATTCAAAGAAGGATCAGGGATCACAAAAGCAGGTAACTGACTAACCGACCGCACTTCTGCACTGATTTCCTGTCTCCTTTTCTGTTCACCCTGGACTGTAAATATAACTGCAGGTCACAAGATTTTCTGATGATTCTGGAGTCAGGTGGAGAACTTTGAGAACTATCTGGATCTTAACATCAGAAATACTAAGGAACTGCTTATTGACTTTCATCTCACCAGACAGCCTCTATGCCTGGTCACTATTCAGGGAGTGGATGACGAGGTGGTGCACTCCTACAAGTACTTGGGGGTCCACATCAATGACAGGTGGGACTGCTCTCAGAACACTGAGGAACTATAGAAGAAAGGCTACAGCAGGGTATTCTTCCTTAGAAGACTGCATCCCTTTAAGGTGGGAGTGACATCCGTCACATCCTCTACAACTCTGTGATGTCCAGTGTGGTGGGCTGGGCTGGTAACGTCACTTCAAGAGAAACCCACCAAATTAACCAACTAATTCAAAAGGCATACTCAGTTATGGGATGCTCTCTGGACCTGCTGAAGGTAGTCATGATGTGGAAAATGAATATGAAACTGAGTGCCATTATGGACAATGCTGTACATCCTCTTTTCTGTGACACACTAACACTGAGGACTTTCAGCCAATGAATTATTCAGAAGTGGGTCAGGAAACACTGTTGGGGCTCCGATAAACCAAAAGGCAATACACCTGTATAGCGCCTCAGTGGGACTGCTTTTTTTTCAAGTCAGAAGCTTTCTTTCTTTTTAGTAATTCTAGCGTGTGTGCTTGTTTGTTACAATGTTATGTATGTATGTATTTATTTATTGAACTTCCCTAAAAAAGCCACATTCCTCCCCTTGGGACAAATAAAGTTCTATCTTATCCAATTTAAATCTTTGTTCACTTATAAATGGCTAGCTTGGGAAGGAAGGACACAATTGAAACTTAGCATTTTTGTAAAATGTATTTAACAATCATGGCAGTTTATATCACTACATTTCCAATTATACATCATACTGTACACATCACGTTTGTGAGACTTGCCCAGACACCTCTAGTCAGAAACCACATCTTCATAAAAGCACACGTTTATTTTAAGCACAAATAACACAGTTCCGCACAACACACAGTGCTCCCAGCACCAAATCACCCCTATTCCAAGCTTCTTTTCACAGTCCATGGCTGCCTTTCCTCTCCTCACGGGAGCTTTGTCCTGCTCCCACTCCCGACTCCAGCTCCTAGATTGTAGGAAGGTGGCCCCTTTTATTTCTACCCGGATGTGCTCCAGGTGCTTCGTGACATTCTTCCGGCAGCACTTCCTGGTGTGGCGGAAGTGCTGCCCTTTGCACCGGAAGCACTCCGGGCGTCCCTGGAAGGATCTTCCTTCGTCTTCCCGGGTGTGGCGGAAGTAAATGTTTCCCGGGTTCCCAGAGGCTTGAAACGCCCGCTGGCGGTGGCCACGGGTCCCGACTGGTTGGAACCTCCTTTCCCATGGTCCTCTCCTGACCCAGGGCGGTTGCCTCCTCGTGGCCCGGAAGATATTTATGCCACCTTCTGGTCCTTCCAGGCATCCCGGCTGGGTAAGAACCCCAGCCATCTGTGACACGTTATACTAGTTGCGCTTACAGTTAATTATGCACATTATTATCATCTTCTAACAGCTTTGGATGTAACATAACAGTAAACTGAAGCCCCCATCACACTACCTGATTTTCAATTGCAGATTTCATTTGCGTAATCTTAGCACGGCGTGGAGGAGTCGCAGTGAACTCCAGTGGCCACCCATCGTACCGTCTTACACAACCAGTGACTCAGTCTGTGATTTGCCTCGAAAAATATCAAGCACATTTGACTCTGTCTTAACCCAGAGTTGGGCTTGTGTACGCGTGAGAGCTGACAACCAATAAGCGCTCACCTGGTAGGACATACACTGCAAATAATGCAGCAACGAGGAATAAGGAACGTGGGTGTTTTCTACCTCACAAACAGTCTGATGTCTTGTGTTTTATGTATCAGGGCAGAACATTAAAAAAAGTCTGAAGACAGCGACTGCAGCTGAGCTCACTGTACATGGAAAGCATTTATAGAGCCCTGGAGCCATCAGGGAGCACGTTATTGGCTGTCAGAAAATAAGGGCTGGGCTTGAGAGAACTCTGTAAATGTGACACTGTGCCAAAAAGTCGCCACACACATTTCTGATTTGTCATGCTGTGCAATTCCTAGTCGCGTAATCTGACATCCTCAGTTGACAACATCAGCAAATGCAGTCATCAAGTCTGACATCCCCTCCGGCTAGAAGTCATGTAATGTGGCACTGGCTTTAACCCAATAAGCAACTGACACCTACCTCTTTGACTCTCTGGAGCAGAGGTTGCAGCCACTCGGTGTTCACTTCACAGTGGCTGTCCAGGAAGGTCAAGATGGTGGCTGTTGCAGCCTCAGCTCCTCGAACACGAGATCGAATTAGACCTGGAAATGGACAGAATGCAGCCATGATTTCTGTGCCAATTCAAAAGGCTTTGAAACAATAAACTGGTGTTACTTTAAACAGGAATTCACCTCTCAAGAACATGTGAGAGGAGCACAACGAGGTTAAAACAGATGCCAAACGCTAAGAAGATATCGATACAGACACACGAAATGATAAATCCAACGCAGAAATCAAATTATATTTCGTTAGGTTCCATGTTTAGCCACAATTGCAGCACAATATAAATATCACATAAAAACGTACATATGTGGTATTGCGGGTCAGATGAAAAGGTCAGTTTTTAAATAAATAATCGGCTTATAGAGGGGGCGTGGTAGTGTGGCTGGAGTGGTTCTCGGACACTACGTGATGCGGGCGTTTCCTTCGTTAAGTGCACAGGTGGGGAATGCCGAGAGCTGCTAATTGCCACACCTGTGCCATGTCCCTATAATAAACAGGAGAAATGCGAGTGTGGAGGGGGAGAAGGATGATCGAAAGAACACCGGTTAGAGGAGGTGAAAGAAGAAGATGCTGGAAGTGAAGGAGTCGGTGATGCGTGAGAGAATGAGTGAGAGGGCAGGCTCATTGATCAGAGAAGGCAGCTGGGAAGTGAGCCCTAGCTGGGTGTTTGGCCGACACCCGGGGGACAGCACAAAGTGGTCGCTCCTGCTGAGTACCTTTGGAGGAATAGGAGTGACCGGAAGGTGGTTGGCTCGTCGCATAAGGTAGCAGGAGTCAGGAGGCTTGGGAGGTGGAAGGCCCAGCGTGAGCGCCCTGGTCGCTGGAGAACCCGAGTCAGTCTGGAGAGCCCTATTGAGCCAGGGACCGCAAGGCTACAGACTAGAAGGAGAAGGTCAGCTGCAGGTAGGGCGATTCCCCTGGTGCAGGGCCCGGATGGGAGAAGCAGGGGAGCCGCCAGTAGAAGAAGGCAATGGGTTTGGTTTTTAAAGGACTGCTTCCAGCCATTTTTTAATCTCCTTTTTAAAGGATTTATTTATTGGATTTTAACCTCCACATTCTTCACTGTTTTAATGGATTATTTATTTATTTGACATATTGAAACACTGTACTATTTATTTGAACACTGTTTGTTTTTGTTTTAATAAAAGTGCTCTTGCGCCATTCCCTTGCTTCGTTGGTGTCCTCACTGTCCAGCTCATCCAGTTACATTACCGACGGTGTCAGGTTCAAGAGCGCCCAAAAGCGAGATGGGAGCATTAAGCTGAGCCCACATCATCACAACATAGTACTGTGTATAGCGTTAATTTATTTAGTAGTACCATTAGTGGCAATAGTGGCAGTTGTAATATCACCTCATGAAATTCTATCCAACACGCAACATGTCACATCTCCCAAGATATGCCAGACCCAGGGCTGCCAAGTCTCTCCTTGAAGACGAGCTCCAGTATTTCCTCCAACATTTTTCTGAGCCACTTACTGGTTTCTGAGAAACTGTTTGTCTGCCTGGAGGATAACGCACCCATCACTGGGCATGTTACTTTGGACTCATTGAGGAATAAAGTGTAAATTTTAATGTACTAAGCACCCAGGACATTGAGCTACTATTCTAATGCCTAGAACTTACCTTCCCTCTTGCTGTTCCTCAGGCATCGCACCTTGGGAATTTGTGTCAGAAGCTGGCAGTCATCCGCTAAAGAGAAACA
Organism: Erpetoichthys calabaricus; assembly: GCF_900747795.2. NCBI lineage: Eukaryota > Metazoa > Chordata > Cladistia > Polypteriformes > Polypteridae > Erpetoichthys > Erpetoichthys calabaricus. The sequence goes on from NC_041409.2 coordinate 51,050,420, forward strand.
GAACACAAAAACCTGCATAAGTAACGTCATATGTGGCTGACTTGATGTCAATCAGTTGTGGACTACTGGTGGACTCAATAAGTTTCTAATCTGGATGTCTGTAAATATGAAAGAACTAAACTTGCTTCTGTTGAATCAGTTTCATACATTAGCGGGAAAACTGCAAGTGTCTTGTGAAGCCTCATAACTGTCTGTGGTAGGGTTGCACCATATACCAGTACAAGGAGGAAAAAACCCCAAATTTTAATATTGTACAGTACTAGAATTTCAGGATTTTCATTACCAGACATAAATGAAAGCTTTCCTCTCAATAAACCTCCATTTCCTTCGACAATGGATATTACAGCTGTGGAAGACTTCACAACGTGAAGCGACAAGTTGAGATGCAATTGGAACTTCACAGAAGACCATCCCCCTCAATACTTCAATGCAATCACAAGGAATATTGTTTCCACGCGACTGGGATGACACAGAGGACAATTATTGCTTTGACGCGATTGGGACATCATGGCTATTAAGAGAGAACAGTGGGCAGTGCGGTGCGATGGAGATCCACACCAGGGAGGCTAGAGGAACATGGGGTCATTTTGAGTTATCTGAACTGTACTGAGGTCTGAAAGCTGCTATCGATAACGAAGTCCAAACTTTACTATCGATTCAATACTAAACTGTGCATATTCATTCTGGCATTAACAGTACTGTACTGACTCTACTGTCTGGTATAAGCATTTACATAAGAATGGAATCAGAAGACGGTTCGTGTTTTTAGTATAAGTCAAAGGTCGATACCAGAAAACAATACGCAAGTAAACAAGCGTAGGATGTGAATCCAAAATTATGATTTAAAGAGCATAAAGGAGGAGTACAAAACTAAAATAATTTCATGTTATCGGACCCAAAATGCAAGATGAAAGTCATAGTCAATTAGCAAAGTAATTCGCTGCTACAAATTACATTGAAATCCTAACGAAAATGGTAAGACTTTTCTTTCTTGTACCCATAAAGTTGGACAACCAGAAAGGACACAACACTGACCTTTATTTCTTCCATCACATACACCCTGATCTTGTTGTATAGTGTAGGGTCGAGCAGTACAGCAGTACCAGAAAAGAGCAACAACCCCAAATTTTAAAATGGTACAGCATCAGCATGATAGGATTTTCAGTACTGGAAGTAAACATCATCTTTCCTGTCAATCCCCAGGACTTCATGGGGGGGACAGACCCTAAACCATTGCTTTGATGTAATTGGGACCTCATGACTATCAAGAGTGAAACAATGCGAAGTTACGCAGCAGAGAAGCTGGAGAAGAACAGGAGCTTTCTTGGAACTATCCGTTATTTGCATCGGAACTGTTTTGGTACTAGTACTAAGGTCTGAAAGGAGGTATAGATACCAAAGTCAAAATTTTAGTATTGATTCAGCACTAGCATAGAGTGAATTTGAAAGACTAAGAGACTGTAGCATCAAGGTCCTTGAAGGACAGCTGGTCATCGATCGCCACTCTATGGTTGCACACTGACTTGGAAGGTGTTAGTGATAATGACACAAGCTGAACAGTGATGGGGTGCTGAACAAACGGGCATGCAGGCATAACAAGGTGGTCAGTCTTGGCCAGGTTGGGGTGGAGATGGTTCTCCTTCATCCACTTATAATATCAATGAGACAGGCAGAGATAGCAGATACCTTGTTATCCTCTGGGAACAACAAGTTCACCTGCAACTCATTGGCATGCCACTGATATGAGAAATCATGGGACTGGCTGATGAGGCCTAGTGAGGTGATGTATAGAGAGAAGAGGTGAGGGCTCAGCACCGATCCAAGAGGCACCCTTGTGATTTACTGGTGTACCTTTGACATTTCTCCTCACCAGGACACACGGTAGGATCTTGCCAAGAGGTAGGAATCAGGCAGAGGTGAGAAAGAGTGGTAAGGAAGATCTGATGGTAGACTGTAGAGGATGTCAAGAAGAAATCAAGAATAACGAGGACAGATGACATGCTGGTAGATCTAGCCAGCCGTAATGTGTTGACAACTGAGGACAGCTGTCTCAGAGGAATGGCCCCTCTTGAAGCCTGACCGATTTAAGATCAAGCAGTCTGTTGTGTAGAAGGAAAGAATGACAAGTGCTAAGGCTCTGCTCCTCCACAGCACTAGACATTCAGATGCTTCAGAACTAAACCTAACCAAAGTTCTACAACATGAGGACTAACTGACTCATCCTAAAGGTGACAAAAGGAGGATGAAACCCACATGCAAGTCTCTACTAGAAGATTTTAGTTTTGACCAAATAATGGCAGAATATGGTGGTTTAGGATGGTTTAAAATCTGTTTTTTCATTCAAGATGTTGTAAAGAGTGCCATTGCATCAGTGACCAACAGAGCCTCCCTAATAGGTAATAAAAAATAAAGAAGACAGACAGTGTTTCCAAATCCTTCAAGTACAACACTATCCAGTCCTCCATATGGTCCTATGCAAAGGCTCTCTGGGTTGTTTCTCAAATGTATAGGCGGCAGCCAACAAGGTGCCAGCGCATCTCAAGGCATACACACATACAGGGTGCTAGCTGCCAGTTCACACACTGTGCAAGCCTTGTGTGTTGGATAATCATAATGCATTGTGCGAGGAGATGTCTGCCATACTTGGCAACGCTAAACCAATTTTCTTCTGTATTTTTTAAAGCCTCTTACGCTTTTTGCAACAAGGCTGCAGTCTCTGGGCATCACCTATAACGTCTAGCAAACAATAGCATTTTCTCATCTCAAAAGACGCTATATACAATACAAAAATCAAACATAAACTAAGCAGCATGTTAGTAGGCCCAGCTACAGACATAGCAGAATTAGCAGCTAATATCTCACTCTCTTTTTCAAACTCCTGCTTTCAATTTACTCCCGATTAATCAATATGTCGCAGATAATCCCTGCTGTTGAAAAGAATTTTAAGAGAGAGCTCTAGCTGTAGAAATTCCAGTGCAGTCAGCCAGAATGCAAGGGGCTTATTATTTTAAAAGCTGACTGGATGCGTTTTCTATCTGGCACCAATTAGCCACACAGAAAAGATTAAAGAAAAACAAAAAAAAACACAAAGTGTTCCCGAGGGCCAGTCTCCGCAAGGAGCTGCTCTTACATCTGAGTCTCAAGGCAGTCCTGCTCGGCAAGGTGAAAAGGCCATTCGCTTCTTCAAGAGAACGCCTGCTCTTCAATAAATGAAAATGAAACATTAAGGCATAGCCCTCTGGCTAACAGCATACACTCATGGGATGACTAGAACAGACTTGACATAAATGACTAAGCATGTTTTAACGGAAACATACAAAATAACAATGGAATGAACTATAAAGCAAAACAATTGGACAAGTAAGAAATCCTCTGCTGTTCTGCCTGGAGTGAGAATAGAAAACCAGGACTGAGTGATAAATAAAAAATCAAATCAATTAATCAATCATACAAGGGCGGCAAAATCCAAAAGCGAAAGTAACAAAATCAAAACACCAACCAGAAATCGATGTCGAAAAACAGGAAATACTTAACTCTTTAAAGCATGGCAGAGGGCGGTTTTGGAATCCAGAAACCTGTGCCACCATCTAATATAGGCATGGAGTGATAGCATAATATGACCCCTGAGTCAAGTGGCAAACAGCCATATATAATAGTTTAGCCAGCTATTCAATTCGTCACAAAATAATGATCCAAAATAGAGAAATATGAACTGTAAAATTATTCAGATTACAAAAGAATGGCAGAATCTGAATCTGGATGATCAAAAGGCTGATTGACTACTTCCAGTCTCAAGCTATATTAATCTCCTTGGCATCAGCCCCAAGCATCACTCGGACTTGTAATTCTAAATAAATATGGTTAAGCCTGAGTCAGACTCGAGGTGATGTGTTATGCTCTGTTTTACAGGGTTAAGCCTGAATAATTCACGGGCCAGCATAATGAAGGCATCTAGAGGATGAAATAACATCATGCTACCAAAAATCTATACTAATAAAAGGCAAAGCCCTCACTCACTCACTCATCACTCACTCACTCACTCACTCACTCACTCACTCACTCACTCACTCACTCACTGACTCATCACTAATTGTCCAACTTCCCGTGTAGGTGGAAGGCTGAAATTTGACAGGCTCATTCCTTACAGCTTACTTACAAAAGTTAGGCAGGTTTCATTTCGAAATTCTACGCGTAACGGTCATAACTGGAACCTCTTTTTTGTCCATATACTGTAATAGACTGCAGCTCGATGGCCGTGGGAGGCAGAGTTGCGTATCGCGTCATTACGCCTCCCACGTAATCACGTGAACTGACTGTGAACGCAGTACGTAGAAAACAAGGAAGAGCCCCAAAGAGCGCTGAAGAAAACATTCATTACACAATTGAGAAGGCAGCGAAACAATAAGAAGCGAGCGAGTGACGCATACAAGCATATTCATAAGTGCAGCTACTGCGGAAACAAAGCACGGTGTAAACCGTAAGTTTAAATTAAGTTTATGGAAACGCTCCCGCTGCCGTTTGCAATACCATATTCGCGACATACAAGTTTAATGAGAAGACACGAGGTATCACACAAGAGAGCGGCTCACGTGAAGTGACTGAACGCAGCACGAGTGATCACTTCGATGAATCAAACCTGTTCAAAAAACACATTACACAATTGATAATGTAGGAAAAGAATATGAAGCGACTGACGCATACAGACATATTCATAAGTGCAGGTACTTCGGAAACAAAGCACCGTGTAAACCTAAAGTTTAAATTAAGTTCATAGACCTACAAAAGGTTGCCATTGATTTGAGGCAAGATTGCTTTTCTCCTGTACAACTATACATTGCATTCTCAACAGTAAGCTTGCACAGCTTGATCATTTTACAACTGGAGTGCTGAACTGACAACGTGGTATACAAAGAGAACTATAACAATCCTAATAAACGAACAATAAAACAGCAGAGAACCTGTGGATTAAATAAAAAGGCTGCTTCCTTGGCAAAGCAAGGAAAAAGGATGGCCTTATATGGCGTTTGTTTATAAAACCGCGGAGAAGCTGTGTAAACGCTGCTTCACAAAAAAATAGCAGAGCGTCTTATATGAGCAGGCAGTCAGCTAAAGAAGGGAATCAATAAATAACTATAATCGTAATAAACGACCAAAAAATAGCGGAGAATCCGCGGATTACATAAAGGAAATGGGTACCTGAACAGAAAACTGAGTCTCAAATAGCTACACAATAACTATAACAATCGTAATAAACGAACAATAAAACAATACAGAACCGCTAAGCAAGGAGAAAGGACGGCCTTATATGACGTTCGTTTATAAAACAGCGGAGAGGCTGTGTAAAGGCACATTCTGTGGACCATTATATTGTTACAGGTTAATTACAATCAGATGCATTAAATTTATGAACGAAATGCGGTTAATTTCAGTGTATTTGATAAAGCTGCCGTCATGGATGTTGATCTAAGAAAGGGTAACCACACAGGAACAGTAGCACTGCTTTGACGCTGGGTGCCGCCAGTCTGCAAAACCGAGTGGAGAACTTGCATACAACAGGGTATGAGCTACCGTGGAAAAGTGTGTGGCTTTACGCCAAGTGTAGGTTTTATACATCGCGATTTGAACGTGGAAATGTTCTTACGCAACATTTCTGTGCGTACGCACCGTTTATACATGAGGCCCCTGCTCCTCTAAAAACAGTTGCATCAAATCACTGTCATCCTGGGATGGGCATCTCGATATACCAAGAGGGAAACTACAGTGAAGGGCAGAAGTATTTGGAGAGTGATGAAATTGTCATTAGTGTAGCTCTCTAAGCATTCTGGGATTGAAAGGAAACTAAAGGTAGGGGCTTTTAGTGTAAACCTTCAGTCTTAAATCTAGAAATATTTATATAAAAAGGGTGTAGGAATTGTAGAAATTCTTATATGGAGTACCCTTAAGTGGCCAGTTGGCAGCTTAGCTGCTACTTGGCCAGGTGTGTGTCACTGCATTGTCATGCCTACCGTAATTAACCTGATAAAAGGCCTACGGCTGATTCCAAGTGTGACACTGTCACTTGCAATCTGTTGCTAGCGTTGCTTAACACGAGGACCAGAGAAGTGTCAATGCCATTTTGAGACCGAAAAGATCAGAAAAGGACCACATGAGACATATGAAAAACCTTAGGTTTGACGCAGTCAACTGTTTGATACTTCAAGAACGAATTAGTGAGCTCAGGAATACCAAACGACCTGGATGAACAAGGTAGATGACTTAAGTGGATGACAGAAGAATACTTTCACTCATAAAGTAGCCAGATCAAAAACAGACTGCAGGATGTCGGGGTAGGCTTGGCCAAGATGATCAGAACAAGAAGACGGTACAAGCGTAAATTCAGGGAATTCACCGCAAGATGCAAACCACACTGGTAAGTCTTAAGAACAACACTGCAAGGTTCCATTTTGCTAGGAAGTGCATCCTAAAACCTGTTCAGATTTGGATGGACAGAAGAGACAGAGATTCACTTGTACCAGAGTAGTGGAAAGAGAAAGGTGTGGAGAAAGAAAGGGACAGGTTAGGTAATGGCTTGGGCAGATATGGCTGCCACTGGACCGGCCTCTCTTGTATTTACTGATGAGGTGACTACTGGTAAAAGGAACAGAATGGAGCTCAGCTCATTATCCGTGGTTGGGTGCACAAAGAACTATCCTTGCGCTTCTTGCGTCATGCGCTTCTTTAATCAGATTCTCTGGTTTCGCTTCGCTTGCGCACCCTTTTTAACTACGTGTTTTCTCAATGTTTTCGGCTTTGTCTTTTGATCTCGCTGCCCGCTCTACTAGTATTGACTCTCATCTTGTATTCTAGCCTGTCTACATTTCCAGGTCCTGAACACTTTCCTCTTTCCGCTAGCTTGGCTCAGCTGTAACAACCAGTAAGTCAGGACATAGATGCGCAATAATTACAACAGGCGACTGCACAGTGCGTAAATGATAAATAAGCTTGTTTTTTTTTTTTTTTGTTATGTGGTGTAAGTGCCATGAAGGAAGAACAGTTATAAACACCGGCCAGAAGGCCATAATAGAAGGAGCAGGTGATCCCCCACCCAACAGGTGGCAGTGGTCTTCAGGGTTAGATCACTTTAGAACACCCACAGGGGGGCATGGGAATTGGATTCTGGAGATGCAGCCCTATTGGGGTCTTTGGGAACTGTCTGAGGGTGCTGTCAGGGGAGGACTGTCCGGAAACGCTCCAGAGGACTGAGACAGGAAGATGGAAGCAGTTTTAACAGAAAGCCTGCTACTGCACACATGTATGAGTCAGAGTCAAGAGGCAACGCTCAATTGGAGGACAGAAGGAAGAAGAATCAGTTTGTATTGTGGTTTGTTCACTGGTCTTTTCAAGGGTGACAGTTAAAAGGTGTCTTGGGTAAATAAACATCTTTTATTTTATCTCTCGAATTTTGCCAGGCATTACTGTCATTGTGCTTTGGGACTCAGTGGTGCCCCCTGGTGGTTATAGTGGACAATCCCATCTCATGTCTGCCTCATAGAAGATCACTTCATACGACACAAGACGTCAGTTACCACATTTATTAAGGTTACAGGTGTGCAGGATTACGTAAAAATTAACAATTGACATATACTGCCTTTGAAATTATAACTGTGATTATTAATTTCATTTAACAGTAGCATGAAATATGCACGCTGCCCTGGAGACTGCATATCCTGTATTCTGTTTACACACAGTACAGTAGGCCCCCCCCCCCCCCCCACATTGCAGGGAACCACCTAAAAATTGTTAAATGCTGGACACATTGAAAAATTCAAGATTTAGTGATTCTTTTTTATATTTTACAATATACAGCACACTTATTATAAGATTTCATTCACTGTTTTTTAATACCACAATTTACTGATATGCAAATATTTAGAAAATACAATTTAAGTATAACACAAACATATTCCTCCTTTTTCTAATATAAATATTCCTTCTGAAAAAAAAAAAAGAACAGTCATCTCCACCACTAACATTTAAAAACGTGTCAGACGTGTGTGAGCTTGGGAGACAACTGCTAGGCTCAGATAAATGTAATTACACCCCGAAACAGGGGGCGGCGCTGTGGACTAATCCAAAATTCTCTTCCTCTCTCTGCAAGAAGCCGTGATTGGTGGTCTCGCCCCTAATGATGTCACTTCACCTTCCCAACCATCTGAACCCACCTCTTCCTCTCCCGAGTGAAAACCAGCTCTGTGGCCATCTTGGAGCCAGAGGAAGATCGTCTCGAGTTAATGACAATACTTGATTTTGTGATTTGTTTTTTCAATCTGCCAATTTTACGAGGCCCAACACTTTATCTGTGTTTTCTCGTTCTTTTAAAATATTAAACATGGAAATGTTAAATTAGGGTCTTGCTGTATTAAGAAAACCAAAGGTGCATGTTTATATAAAACGTAAAGCTGATAATAAAATCTTAAACATCAGTTATGCAAGATTAAGGAGTTAATGTAACCACAACCTGACAGCTCTGTCATGCAGGTACGGTATGTTAACACATTCAGTGTAAGCTCCAGGAGTATTTGGAGAGTGGCACATTGTCACAAGCCAGTGCCAGCCCGTTCTTGAGGAGAGTATTGTAACGACAGGCGCGCTCATTTAAAGGAGGAACATCGTAAATATTCCTCATCAATGTAACGCACCACATGCTTCCACGGTTCTACGCAACCACAAGTCTGTCGGAGTTGCATGAAGCGCCACATATTTCAGGTCCGTTTTGACATTTGGAAAAAAGTAGAGGCAGCATAACTTTGGGAGAACAGTTTGCAGGAGGGGATGAATTCTTTGACCCTGAGTGCTCCACACTTTTTAAAACCTTCATTGTGCACGACTTTAATCAGAGCCTCATCTTTTCATAAATATATCGCAATGAATTCAGTTATCTGATTTTGCCTTCAATAGCCTGCTGTATCCGGACGTGCATTATCGTAAACAGGTAACGGTTATCTGTGTCACAGGCCTAGCGTTACTGGGACTTGGTGCCACTTGCTTAGCTTTCATGCACTTTTCATCCTAGGTTAGACATTATTTATACGTCTCAATTTTTCTGAGAGCTGCTGTGAACAGAAAAAAAATGTTGATAAACTTTTAAAAAAAAGTTGTTTGGGATCGGCCCCTCTGTACATGCTGTGGTTAGTCCTATGATTTACGTGCCTCTGATTCACCAGTGCACTCCCTGACAACCTTTAAGAAGAACCTGGAAGACATATTGGGACAACATCACTATTATCTAAATAAGCAGGCTTGATGGATTGAACGGACTTCTCTAGTTTGTCAGATTTCTTATGTTCTTACGCACTCGTGATTGGTCAATGTGTCTGTGTTTAATTAAAATGTTAGTTTGCTCTTTAAAGCAGTTTGTGACTTGGAAAGCTCAATTTGAGAGACTGGGAGTGCTAAACAGAATACAGTAATCGTTACTTTCCACGATTAGTACATTGAGGCAGTCATAGTAGTAATCACGATTAATATAAATTAAACTGTCCTGCCCTAATTAGTAATATCCATGGAGTACTTCGTCTATTGACCCCGTTCCCAAAGTGTTCCCAGAATTGTAAACTAAATACATGGCATTTGTGGATTTTCTAAGCCATGTACAGGGTTTGCCTTTCCACACCTACCTAGACACTCTGTGCTTCCAGACGTCCCAACCCTAACAAGCAGCAGATACTTACGATCCGTGCTGAAGTCATCAACCAGAATGATCTCTTGGATAAGGCTTGGGGGGCTCCGAAGTAAGACACTAGAGGGAAAAAAAAGGACCAACAGAGCATCAACTATAGAAGTAAGAGTTGTCAGAAATGGACTAAAAAAAATGTTTCTTGCATGTCCGAACAACACACAGCACGTCACCACTTCCTGTTGCAATAATAAACAAGACCGTCATGTCTATCCTTAGTGCCCCTCTAATTTCTCCTTTTTTTGGCCACTGCGGAGTTACCGTATATACTCACGTATAAGCTGGGTTATGAAACCTGAAAAATTGATCATAAAATCAGACCCCGACTCATACGCCCCTTCAAAAATGCAACACTTCATTTTTTTTTTTACATCTTCTTGCCTCCTCCAATCTCGCACCAGTTTCACAGATGCATCAAATTTTGTTGCAGCAGCGCAGTTACCAATTTCTTTTGCCAATTCAACGACCTTTAATTTAAAACCAGCTTCATATTTTCTTCTGATCAAAGGCTCCATCGTAGATAAGGGATGCTCTTACGATAAAGGTGTATGAGGGTGTGATATACAAAAAACACAAAACAGTGCAAACGTCACTTCGGAATAGTTCGGGTATTACTGTGTGGTCACGTAGGTACAATACATAGAAAAAAAGCCGTGTGCTCCGTGGTTACTCTCACAGGTGGGATATAATAATCTCTTGGACCAATAGCGTGATTTTTCCGCATTCAACTTATACGACTGACAATATAAAATACCAGAAATTATACGGTAAAATCAAGTCCTGACCTCTCCGTGGAAGAACTTATCTGCGAGTATATACGGTACTAATTTTTTCATAACAGTGCATTAGGATTTCCCTTGTCACACCAATAAGGAGTTTGGATGTCCAAGAAGAAGAGAAAGATTCGTCAGGCAAGTGCTGTTTCATATGCTGGCTTTCTGAAAGAGCACCATTGGCTTTCAGTACCCAAAACGACAACATGAAGAAGCACAACGTAACAAGACAGAAGCCTTGCTGAGGACATAACAACATGCTACATCACTTTAACAAAATGTTTTTTATTTGTTTTTTAAAGAACAATGGGAAAATAATTGTTGGTTAACATAATCAGGGGCAATGTGATTAGAAATCACGGCAATGGAAAATCGTCTACAGATGTCAAAAGGAGCGAGTCTAGTGTGAACCGAGGAGCAAATCAAGCCCTGGCTGTCCACTTCTCCAAAAACACCCACTGGAAGCTGAGGGACCCCAGACAACTCCCACTTAGCACATTAATGCTGCATGGGGGCTGACCTGGTGAAAGAAAATGATCAGAGGAATAAGCCCCCCAGGTAAGAGCAGGTCCTCAGAGAGCACTGCCAGAACATAATATTCTTCTTCTAGTACCATTCCCGTTTTCATATGGGGGTCTCTTATTTTTTTTTTTTTTAAACTAGACTTCTCCAATAGAGGTCTCGAATGATTTTAATGGCTAATTACTGCACCAGGGGTGTTAGAAAGAAAGGAGCAGACAAAGACGGTAATGAAGCACCGGACACTTTCAGCCATGACTGTTGGCACGTGGCTGTCTATGGCGTGGCACTGTCAACAGGCACGTACAGCACGTAACTTTCACAGGGCAGATTTGGAATTCTTATCAAATAAAAGGCAGAGCCGGGGTCGAGACTGATGACTCCATGAGTGTTCTGCCAAAAGAAACACATGTGGACCTCGGCTACAGCCCTACGGAATGCCTGAGATCTTAGACACCCTAAGTCGGTTGATGGATTGTTTGCTGGCAGAGATGCTTTGGGGAGGTCGACATACTCTGCTCAGCACCATACTGGTTGCTCTTTATCATTTTTTTTTGTTTTAGAGAACACGTTTGGATTCAGTTAGGAAAACATGAATCTTTAAAATAATCCCAAATGTCAGATCGGTCTCTCTTAGAACATTCCAGAAAGGTCTGGATTTAAATTAAGAAAACATCCAAGCCATTCAGCTGAGCTCACGCTCACTGAACTGTCACCTGCATTTTAAAAGTGACCTGTAAATACACCGGAGCAATTTATAATGGTAGCAAAGAGACCTGTGAGCGCACCAAAGTGGTCTAAAATCCCATCAAACCATGAATTAAGTGGAGGAATCAGAAGGAGAAGTTACTTTCTTGCTGCAAAGAGAGTCGTCTGCATCTTAACATGAGAAAAACAAAAAAAATGGACATTGTGTGCGGTCACACCAAAGAGCCTCTAAGTCTGGTGAGTATTCAAGGAGTGAACATAAAGGTGGTCCTTGGGGGTCCGTATCAGTGACAGGTTGGACTGGTTTCGGAACACAGAGGAACTAAATAAGGTAGGGTAGAGCAGGCTTAGGGGACTGTGAGTAGTGACATCCTTCACATCTTCTATAACTCTGTGATGGCCAATGGGGTGTGCTGGGCTGGTGACATCACCTCAAGAGAGGCCCACAAGCTCATTTAAAGGGCAGACTCAGTTATGGGACCCCCTGGAGGTCACTGCAAAGGAGAGAATTAAAACACAACTGTCATTATAAATAATGCTGCACATCCTCTTTGTGACACACTAACACTGAGAACTTGGAGCCAATGAATAATTCAGCAGAAGTGTGTCAGGAAAAGTGACCTTGGGGGGGGCTCATTTATACCAACAGTAATAATAATAATAATAATAATAATAATACATAACGCCTCTGACAGCCAAGTCTGAAGTTTTTGTATCTTTTACTCATTCTGGTGTGTGTGATTGTGTATATATTTATTTATCTATATATTATTATGGGGAGAAACAAAGCTTTTCATTTGTTTGTTCAGTCATTCCCACTTACAGACTTCGGACCAGACTCCCTGTCCCTGCACCCCCATAGCTCGATGCTCCACCACAAGGGTGGCATTAGGCAGGTGATGAGCAATGCCTGACATTGTCCTTGGAGTCCTGCTCAGACTGCTTCAGACCAGACAATCTTTATACTCAGATCCCAGACTCTTTTAAATTCTGTTTGGGAAACGCTTGTTATTCAAGAGTGCTTTCTGTCTAGTCCCTCTACCATCGTCACCTTCATTTATGGAGTACTGGTGAGATGCTTGTCTTTCTGACAGGTTATCCCATATCAGCAGACAGAGCTGGACAAATATGTATAGTATGAAAGTTTAGGGGCAGGCTCTCTAAATACCAAGGGTGAGCTCAGTGGACAAACTCTGATGATGCTGAGTGGGCCTTGTTACCCACTGGGTTCCATTTCTGAAAGTAAAAGTGCACACACTCTGTGTGTACACCTTAAAGTCCACGATATACAGTATACACAAAGGGACACCGTTTGTGCTACTGAAGGGGGGTGCCTATTGCAGACACCAAGGGGTTAAACAGATTGTCGAAGTCTAATAATACATCCATCCATCCATTTTCCAACCCGCTGAATCCGAACATAGGGTCACGGGGGTCTGCTGGAGCCAATCCCAGCCAACACAGGGCACAAGGCAGGAACCAATCCTGGGCAGGGTGCCAACCCACCGCAGGACATCTAATAATACAGACTATGAACAATGTGAAGTGACATCCACCCACCTCACCTAGGGCTCCAAATGGCCTCAAGTGGCACTGTTAGCAGAGGATTGGTGAAGCTCAGAGTGATAATTGGATCCTCGGTCGCCATACTGGCCAAGGCCCTTCTTGCCAGGTTACTCAGGATGCCCTGTCCTGGTGGCTCAAGATGTCTTCCTTTTTACAATAAGTGAGTCCAGAGTGCTGCTGGGAACACTTGAAAATAGTACAGCAGAATTCTGACTTGCGTGTGATAATCAACACGAATACGTTGCTAATCTCCGACGTCATGATAACGAACAAGTACAAATACCAGATCTTGAAAGTTCTGTCTTTGTTACCTGAAAAATCTCAAAAGACGTTTGTGATACAGGGATGATTATATGTGGCTATCAAAACATGTTGACAGAAAGAGCTATTGATTGACAGATACACAGAAAAGGCACTATATACCAGGGTTATACGGTCATTATAGTCACATGTACAGAGCAGAGCAAATTAACGTGCAACAGGACGCTGCTCTCTGACGCCATGATTAGAACTTCTGATAGTCTCATCTCCACTCTTTGCCTCCTTCCGATTACCAAACTTGAGCTCCAGTATTGTCGGTCACCTCTGATGCTTCTTTCTTCAAATTGAATCTTCAGCGTGGGACCTTAGTGATGGAAATTCTGTCGTATGGTTTGCTTTTGTCTCCTATTTTAGTATCCTGCTCAAAAAAAATCTAACAGACTGGGGTTTGGTAACTTGGTCTGTCGGAGACAAATAAATGATACTCGTTTAGCAGGATTAGAATGTCTGGGGACACAATCATGTGTCAATGTCACCTGCTGGCCAAATGTCATTTAAGGTGGCCTCTGGCTTCGAAGAGGAGTGTAAATGGAAATCTTGGCTAAGAAAGCACAGACAGGGAAGCCGTGCATCTCATGATGAAGAGCTGCTGAGTAAGTCTCAGGGGAAGGGGCGTGCAAATGTTACTGCTTCAGACATTTCTCTTGCTCTCCTGAAAGTCTGCACTTTTCTATTGAACTAAATTTCTCTCATTGTAAATACTGTGGCCTTATGGTGTTTAGGGATCAGCTTGAGAAACATCTACGGAAATGCATGTGGAGAAGCCATTAGCAAAATGAGGCCCCCTGAAGCTGCAATCCCAGCAAACCGTGTGCTAATCCACTTGTTTCCCATAATACCCTCATACAACGTGCCCAGAGTTACCCAACCCTGCAGCTTGCGCCACCTCACTGCCCAGCTAACAGTCACACCTTCAAACGGACATCATCCGTCTTTCTTTGTACTCAATCAGTTTTAACCATTTCATGGGCTTGGAAGGTGCCACAGTGTATTCCTCTGCAGCATTATGGGGTACCAGTCCATGCTTGGAATTGCCAATACAAATGCAGATCTTTAACATGGTGGAGGAAAACTGGAGTACTGGAAGAGATGGCCGTGGAGACATAGAGAGGGCATGCAAATGGCACACAGGACAGTTCCAGAGCCAGGACTTGAATCCAATACTCTGAAGTTGTGAAGTGATGGTGTTAGACACAACACTACTTAAAACAAAATAAAAAAAGTCACCTCTATTTAAGAGGAACACAACAAAATATCATCCTGAACTTCTTTAACCTGTATATGTATCCAAGGTGGAGGTTCTTAGTGAGTGTTACCCCTAGAAGAGGAATATGTGTCTAGTCAAAGAATTACTTTTCCATCAACCCATGGACTCCGTAAACAAATCAAGAATTTTTAAACCATGCAGTAATTCTTATCATACAACATTAGGAAAACACCGCCCATCCACTTCTGGAATCAGCGTTGGCTTGCTCAGTGCCTGCCACCCATCTGCCCCCTCATCTTCATCAGTGCAAACGGAACTTTGGACTACTGGCTGAGGCCACCCCCTTACCTACCTCTTGATTGTCCGTAGGAGGGTGGAACGAGCTTCATTGTGAAAGGTGATGATGACACTGGTGGCTGGAAGGTCTGGGTCAAAGGTTATAGCTGCACACCTAGAAGAAGGGCACAAAATAAAATGAAAAAGCATTAACCATTAGGCTTCTGTTGTATCATTTTATATTATACTAGCTGTCCCCTGCACTCCACCCATGTAGTAGTGAAACTGGAGAAAAAAAATCAATACAAAAGATAAAAAAAATATATATATACAGTATAATTCTGGCCAAGCGGAAGGTAGGTACACTTGAACATCAAACGTTGGCACTATATGTGATCGTGTTCAGCTCTGATGGGAGAGCGTCCCCCGTGTGGAGAGAAAAGCACATGGCTGTGATATCTCTGGCAATCAGCAGCTACCCTCTAAAACACATGGAGCTCTGATCTCTCTCTCAAACACGTCAGATGTTACTCTTTAACAACCTCTAGATGATAATGCCTGCTGAACAAACAGGTATCATTAGCTAAGCGGAGGCAACACATGGAGAGAGGTTGTGCGACTCAAACAGAGGCTGGCGCATGCATGAGTGAGGAGGGCCCCATCCCCTTCCCCTTGGCCCGCAGCCTCTCTCTCTACCGCAAGTGAAATATGATACATAGCATGATGAGAGACGTTGCAAACGGAATGTTCAAGCAAATTATTGGAAAAAAAACTCGATCTAAATCCGTTAAGTAGTTCTCTCATTCACTAGCTAAGTGGAGGTAAGGAACGCCCCGAGGCTGGCGTGTGAGTGAGGAGGGCTCCGCCCGGCTCCCCACTACTGATGTCACGCTTTACTCACCCCTCGACCCGCAGCCTCTCTCCCGGATTTGTGCAAATAAACTGGTGCCGCAACCAAACTATGATACTTAGTGCAATGAGAGAAGTTGCAAAATCAACCGGAATGTTCAAGAAAATTATAGAAAAAAAACCCTAAATCTAAATCCGTTAAGTAGTACTCAAGTGAAAATCGGACAGACAGACAGAGGATAGAACTGGTGTTAGATCAGCACTAAAATAGTGCCTTTGGTATCGATACAAGCTTTTATTACCAAAGTGGTTCAAAAGCAAATAACGGATAACTTCAAACCCAACCCGTCTTACTCCAATCTCCCTGGTGTGCTGCACTATGCACCACTTCCCTCTTCCTAGCTGCAAAATCCCAATCCCACTGAAGCAATAGAATCCTAGTGGAGTCCCGACTATATTGAAGAATTACCCCTGGTGAAGTCCTGATTGCGCTGAAGCAATATGTCCCAGTGAAGCTCTGATCATGTCAAACTAAAGGAGTGGGTGGCTCGGGGTCCCAGTGAAGTTCCAATTGCGCTGAAGCCATGAAGTCCTTATTGAGTCGAAGCATGAAGTTTTGTTTTGTGAGACTACAAAAAACAGACATTTTTCCACAACTGCAGTAGCGAGTGGATTAAGAGGAAAGCTGACGTTTACTGCCGATACTGAAAATCCTGTAGCAGTCGGGTGTTGTACCGTGTGAGCCTTTATGGATGTAATGGGAAGTCAAGCAAAATGACACCTTTTATTGGTTAATTAAAAAGATGACCATATGCAAGCTTTCGAGGCAACCCAGGCCCCTTCTTCTTCAAGCAAGATGTAATACAGAAACTGGAGTTCTCTGTGTTTATATTGACACCAGGACAGACAGAGCACTGGAAAACCTTTAAGGGAGACATTGTAGATGTGAAACATTAATAGACCTCTTCAGGCTAAGATTCATTTAGCAAGAGAGGAGAACAATGTCTAGTCAAGATCTTTGGATAAGATAACTGTCCAACAAAGTCTTTTGAAGTTTTTAATGAGTTTTTCCAGACATTGCAGATCAGTAGTCAGGTTGTCTGTGTCAGTCCGAACAATCTTCATATCTGGCCATAAAGCTCTTGTCTCTATAAACACAGGGAACTCAAGTTTCTATATTAAATCTTGCCGGAAGAAGGGGCCTGAGTTGCCTCGAAAGCTTGCATATAGTCCTCTTTTTAAATAACCAGTAAAAGGTGTCAATTTGCTTGACTTCTCATTGATGCTGAAAATCCTGAAATGCTTGCATCGTATCATTTAAATTTTTTTTTTTTGTGTAATATTTTACCAGTACTGGTATACCGCGCAACATTAGCTAAAACATTGATCTTGGTCTTAACCAAAAGACTATGAAATGTGATGCGCTGGAGAAGCAAAAAAATGTGGATAGCAGAAACCTCAGTGAAGTCATTGGGATTTGCATCTCTCTTATAGCAAACTGAGAAGGCGCTATGGTTGAAGGGGAAAAGAGCAGCAGCAACATCTGCTGAGCATGAAGCACATAATAAGAACGACAACAGCAGTGGCATTTGCTGAGTGCTGAGTATCGAGACACAGAATGCACACGCAACAACGACAGGATAGCAAACTGACCTGTGCTTATGTCTTCACACCAAAGTAATCATTGGGGTGCAAAATGCAGAAGCCCAACAGTGACATCTCCTGAACATCAAGCTAAACACAGGAGGTGGTCCAGCGATGAGGACTGATGAGAGTAGCCTGAATACTACGACACAGTGACATGTCATAAACACACCACGATACACAGAATGCAATAACGATAAGGACAGAGAAATGTTTGCTGACAAAATAAGAGATCGTCCAATACTCCCCAACTTGTGCCCACATACAATCCCTGCTTTTACATCCTTACGTCAAAGTTTAGCTGAAGAGCACCACTTACAACTGTTAGATCGGCGATGTGCTTATGGTGGGTCGGTATGTTCAGCTTGCTCTATATGACCGACCTTTATTGGACTGGACGTCAGTGTCCCCACCTCGAACACCACCTTATCGTGGTGGAGGGGTTTGCGTGTCCCAATGATCCTAGGAGCTCTGTTGTCCGGGGCTTTATTCCCCTGGTAGGGCCACCCAAGGCAAACTGGTCCTAGGTGAGGGATGAGACAAAGAGCGGTTCAACACAACCTCCTATGATGAATAAAAAATTTGGACGCCGTTTTCCCTTGCCCGGACGCGGGTCACCGGGGCCCCCCTCTGGAGCCAGGCCTGGAGGTGGGGCTCGATGGCGAGCGCCTGGTGGCCGGGGCTGCACCCATGTGGCTCGGTCAGGCACAGCTAGAAGAGGCAACGTGGGTCCCCCTTCACCATGGGCTCACCACCTATGGGAGGGGCCAAGGAGGGCGGGTGCAGTGTGAGTTGGGTGGTGGCCAAAGGCAGGGACCTTCGCGGTCCTATGCTCGGCTACAGAAGCTGGCTCTTGGGACGTGGAATGTCACCTCTCTGAAGGGGAAGGAGCCTGAGCTAGTGCGCGAGGTTGAGAGGTTCCGGCTAGATATAGTCGGGCTCACCTTGATGCACAGCTTGGACTCTGGAACCAATCTCCTTGAGAGGGGCTGGACTCTGTACCACTCTGGAGTTGCCCCCAGTGAGAGGCTCTGAGCGGGTGTGGGCATACTTATTGCCCCCCGACTTGGAGCCTGTACATTGGGGTTTACCCCGGTGGACGAGAGGGTAGCCTCCCTCCGCATTCGGGTGGGGGGATGGGTCCTAACTATTGTTTGTGCGTATGCACCGAACAGCAGTTCAGAGTACCCACCCTTTTTGGAGTCGCTGGAGGGGGTGCTGGAGGGCACACCTTCTGGGGACTCTCTCGTACTACTGGGAGACTTCAATGCTCACGTGGGCAATGACAGTGAGACCTGGAAGGGCGTGATTGGGAGGAATGGCCCCCCGATCTGAACCCGAGTGGTGTTTTTTATTGGACTTCTGTGCTCATCACGGATTGTCCATAATGAACACCATGTTCAAGCATAGGGGTGTTCATATGTGCACTTGGCACCAGGACACCCTAGGCCTCAGTTCGATGATCGACTTTGTGGTCGTGTCGTCGGACTTGCGGCCACATGTCGTGGACACTCGGGTGAAGAGAGGGGCGGAGCTATCAACTGATCACCACCTGGTGGTGAGTTGGCTTCAATGGTGGGGGAGGATGCCGGTCAGGCCTGGTAGGCCCAAACGTGTTGTCAGGGTCTGCTGGGAACGTCTGGCAGAGCCCCCTGTCAGAAGTAGCTTCAACTCCCACCTCTAGCAGAACTTTGACCACTTCCCGAGGGAGGTGGGGGACATTGAGTCCAAATGGGCCATGTTCCGTGCCTCTATTGTTGAGGCAGCTGACCGGAGCTGTGGCCGTAAGGTGGTCGGTGCCTGTCATGGCGGCAAACCCCGAACCCGTTGGTGGACACCGGCGGTGAGGGATGCTGTCAAGCTGAAGAAGGAGTCCTACCGGTCCCTTTTGTCCTGTGGGACTCTGGAGGCAGCTAATAGGTACCGGCAGGCCAAGCGGAATGCAGCTTCGGTGGTTGCTGAGGCAAAAACTCGGGCATGGGAGGAGTTTGGGGAGGCCATGGAGAACGACTTCCAGACGGCTTCGAGAAGATTCTGGTCCACCGTCCGGCATCTCAGGAGGGGAAGCAGTGCAGTGTCAACACTGTATATGGTGGGGATGGTGCGCTGCTGACCTCGACTCGGGACGTTGTGGGTTGGTGGGGGGAGTACTTCGAAGACCTCCTCAATCCCACTAACATGCCTTCCAATGAGGAAGCAGAGCCTGGGGACTCAGAGGTGGGCTCCCCTATCTCTGGGACTGAGGTCACCGAGGTGGTCAAAAAACTCCTTGGTGGCAGGGCCCCAGGGGTGGATGAGATACGCCCGGAGTTCCTCAAGGCTCTGGATGTTGTAGGGCTGTCTTGGTTGACATGTCTCTGCAACATCGCATGGACATCAGGGACAGTGCCTCTGGATTGGCAGACCGGGGTGGTGGTCCCCCTCTTTAAGAAGGGGGACCGGAGGGTGTGTTCCAACTACAGAGGGATCACACTCCTCAGCCTCCCTGGAAAAGTCTATTCGGGGGTTCTGGAGAGGAGTTTCCATCTGATAGTCGAACCTCGGATTCAGGAGGAACAGTGTGGTTTTCGTCCTGGTCGCGGAACAGTGGACCAGCTCTACACCCTTAGCAGGGTCCTGGAGGGTGCATGGGAGTTCGCCCAACCAGTCTACATGTGTTTTGTGGACTTGGAAAAGGCATTTGACCGTGTCACTCAGGGAATCCTGTGGGAGGTGCTCCAGGAGTATGGGGTACCGGACCCCCTGATAAGGGCTGTTCGGTCCCTGTACAACCGGTGTCACAGCTTGGTCCGCATTGCCGGCAGTAAGTCGAACCCATTTCCAGTGAGAGTTGGACTCCGCCAGGGCTGCCCTTTGTCACCGATTCTGTTCATAACTTTTATGGACAGAATTTCTAGGCGCAGCCAGGGAATTGAGGGGGTCCGGTTTGGTGGACTCAGGATTGGGTCACTGCTTTTTGCAGATGATGTTGTCCTGTTTGCTTCATCAGGCCGTGATCTTCAGCTCTCTCTGGATCAGTTCGCAGCCGAGTGTGAAGCCGCTGGGATGAGAATCAGCACCTCCAAATCCGAGACCATGGTCCTCAGCCGGAAAAGGGTGGAGTGCCCTCTCAGGGTTGGTAGCGAGATCCTGCCTCAAGTGGAGGAGTTCAAGTATCTCAGGGTCTTGTTCACAAGTGAGGGAAGAATGGAGCGTGAGATCGACAGGTGGATCGGTGCAGCGTCCGCAGTGATACGGGTTCTGCATCGGTCTGTCATGGTGAAAAAGGAGCTGAGCCGCAAGGCGAAGCTCTCAATTTACCAGTCGATCTATGTTCCTACCCTCACCTATGGTCATGAGCTATGGGTAGTGACCGAAAGAACGAGGATGCGAATACAAGCGGCTGAAATGAGTTTCCTCCGCAGGGTGTCTGGGCTCTCCCTTAAAGATAGGGTGAGAAGCTCAGTCATCCGGGAGGGGCTCAGAGTAGAGCCGCTGCTCCTCCACATCGAGAGGAGTCAGATGAGGTGGCTCAGGCATCTGATCAGGATGCCTCCTGGACGCCTCCCTGGTGAGGTGTTCCGGGCACGTCCAACCGGGAGGAGGCCCCGTGGAAGACCCAGGACACGCTGGAGGGACTATGTCTCCCGGCTGGCCTGGGAACGCCTCTGGATTCTCCCGGAAGAGCTGGAAGAAGTGGCCGGGGAGAGGGAAGTCTGGGTATCTCTGCTCAAGCTGCTGCCCCCGCGACCCGACCTCGGATAAGTGGAAGAGGATGGATGGATGGATGTCGGTGTATTTCCTTGTCAATTTACATTTTTGACAGTGGACCTGGAATTAAATTAACTGTGGTGGGGACACAGTCAAATATCCTGTGAAGCCCACTGTGTGTGTGGCACCAGCGGTGGCTCTACAGCTAACAGAACAAAGACAGCTCTCTAGTCTGACGTCAGGTCATGAAGTCTTTTGTATGGGTTAATTGTGTAAATGCAGCATTCAGACAAATATTTAAAGCAGCTCTGCACTGTGTTCCTTTAATGTGTCACCACCCCGACAGCCAACTCCGACGCACTTCAAGTTCAATCAAACTCTTGAAGGAGGCTCTGGCTGCATGTTTCAAGGAAAGGCGTTGCACAGTGCTCTAGCGGGCCGAGTCCCATCCCATTTCCAGCTGCCATTACATCATACGTAGCAACAGAAACAAACAACACAAAGAGGATTAAAACTGTAGACTGGCAAAAAAAAAAAAACAAGTTAGGGGGCTCCCGCCAAGGACAGCAACCTGCTGGATGTGGATGTGTGTGAGTGTGTCTGCTCCTAGGAAGGGCTGTCTAATTCTCTGACTCTGTAAAGATGGCTACACTACACGTGCCTGGGCACAGCACATCTTGTCCTTTAACTAGTGGATTTTGGAAAAAGCTGCAATGCAAGCCTTGAGCCAGCGCTGAGTGAGACTAATTAGTCTCAGCTGGAGGAGTCAGGAGATAAAGAGAACTTCCATGGGGGAAACAGCAGACCCTCATCCACACCTGTACCTAACTGTCAAAGCAGGTGCCACCTCTGCTTGTCACACCCCATTCTTGATAGCCCTGTGAAACTGACGCACATGAAAGCCCCAGTGGTCTTGGCGCTCTCTCAAGGTCTTACTTGCCATTGTTTTCCAGTGTCGAGAAGCAGGTTTGATCTATAAATCTGAATTGTGCTCCATTACTTCTGTAGTATCTCTTAGTTCTGACATGAGGAAACTGCAGTGGGATGGCACACCTGGTCATGCAGGTAACACACAGCTTGATCTCCAGGTTGTCCCATGTTTGTGTGATACTGGCAAGTGGACAAGGGACTCCTGTGCGCAGGTGAACAGCAGCAAATCAAAAGCAAAGGTGTGACAGTCTAGCATCCATTATAGTACGATTAATGGTGAGGTAAATCGTCTGTCTTTGGTGATATGAAGTTTTGGGGTCAAAACTGAATCTACGCTTAGATTTCAAGATCATGTTACTTTTATTTATTAGGAGTGCAGGACAAAGTTGGCATTGCTGGTCTGTGTTGATGTCCACGTATGACGAAACATGAATGGCAGTTAGGAGAGCAGAGCTGGCAGGTGATCATGGGGGGTCTGTTCAAATCCACTGCTCTTCTTGATGATCACAGAGGTGAGGACCAGAGAAGTACGTGAAGGACTGTAATGGAAGCTGTTGAACACTGACCATCTTGTACTGGTGGCAAAAAGTGAAGAAGAATGGAAAGATATTGAAATGGAAAAGTAATTTCAAAAAGATGCTGAGTTATTAACCATGCAGCTGTTTTGGAAAAGGTAGAGGTTCTGATAATGAGGTCACATGTAGTATGAAGATGGAGGTGCAAGCAAAGCCAAGAGAAGTCAGGGTGAGAGGAGTAGAGTAGAGAAGAGATTCTGGGAGGGTGCAGAACAAAGTGAGCAGTGCTAGGTTTTTAGTGGCCTGTTAAAACAGAAATTCAGCATCACCAAACCCCAAACTAATGACTGCATTTCTTAAAACAAGAGTGCTTCAGTTATCATGATGTACATCTAGTGGCCAGAGACTCGCTCCTACAAGGTAAAGGCAAGGTAAATAAAGTAAGAGCCTTACCGAGTTACTTGATTAATTATGTGCATTGCAGAAGTTAAAACCGATCATTATCATATATACCTGCGGATAAGTCGGGGCTTGATTTTACAGTATAATTTCTGGTATTTTATAATGTCTGTCTCATAAGCCGAATGAGGAAAACTCACGCTATTGGTCCAAGAGATTATGATATGCTAACGCTCACCTGTGGGTGCGGCAATGTGCTGAATCAGCACGTGCTCCTAACCTCTCTCTCTCTATTGTGCCTTTGTGACAACAGGGTAATACCCAAACTATTATGAAGCAACGTTTGCACCGATTTGTGTTTTTTGTATCTCACACCTTCGTATACCTTTATCATAAGAGCATCCCTTATCTACAATGGAGTGTTCGATCAGAAGAAAATATGAAGCTGGTTTTAAATTAAACGTTGTTGAAGTGGTGAAAGAAATTGGTAACTGTGCTGCTGCAACAAAATTTGATGTGTCTGAGAAACTGGTGCGAGATTGGAGGAGGCAAGAAGATGTAAAAAAAAAAAATAATTAAGTGTCGCATTTTTGAACGGGTGTATAAGTTGGGGTCTGATTTTATGATCAATTTTTTGGCTTTCAAGACCCGACTTATACGCGAGTATATACGGTAATTCCCCCATATTAAATTCTTACTTTTCTTACAGGAGCTTAGCAAACTGTGCACCACACGCATCTAAATCGAACACAGAGAAATCGGCCTGTGCTTCTATTTCCTCCCGTAGTGTCTACTCCAAGTCTCTGATCTCTCCAAAGTCTCCCCAATCTGCTGTGCTGCATGTGTGTTGACCAACACGCTCAAAAGACCCTCGCTTCACCCTAGTTGTGTTCTCTTTGCATTGGATGACAATCCAAGATTCTTGTTTTATGTGTATAAATGTACAGGGAGATTCACTCGAAAGAGGCCCTGAATATTCTGTATTAACTCTCGCCAGGATGAAACAATCTGAATGAAACATGCAATGTGCTCCTCAGCATATGGAGCTTCGAACAAGCCGGAATGCCCCTGTGTCGGAGCAATGAGATAGGCAGCCATTGCGACCTTTAATCTCTGTTTGCAATTTCTGAGTGCATACCACCCGTACCCCTTCACTCAGTCACTCGACTTCTCATCAGGATGGTGGTGTCCACTATTGAGCAGTGCATCTTCATGATGTGAACCTATTGGGTCACCAATTCATTTAAGCGATGTCAGAATCAAGTGGATGATTGTGAGATAACGGAAGGTTACTTCCAGTAAGATGGAGCAACGCGTCACACATTGACTAGGAGCATGGCAGAAATGGAGTCCTTCTTTGGCAACAGGGTCATTTCAAAGGGGCTTTGGCCACCATGGTCACCAGATCTGACACCACCAGACTTCTTCCTTTGGGGTCTGCTCAAAGGAAAAGTCTACCAGAACAAACCTCACACTGTGGAAGATTTGAAGGAAAACATCCAACGTGAAATTGCTGCTAATCACCCGGAGATGCTTGCCAATACGTATAGGAACATGGAGCGCCACGTCGAAATGTGTCTGGCAGACAACGGAAACCACTTCCAGCATCGCAAGGAATGCAATTGATCACATATATGACAAGGAATAGAGCGTATTTATTTGGGTTCAGATTGCTTCATCCTAACGGGAGTTACAACAGAATATTCAGGGCCTCTTTCGAATGAATCTCCTTGTATTGCCACTGTTGCTCCTTGATCCACTAACCTTTTGGTGATCCCACGGTCGAAGCTGGGCACTGCTGTCGGTCTTTCTGTTGTTGGTGCTCAGACGAAATCTGACAAAGCCTCTGCAAAACTGGGTAATTTTCGGGGAGGTTGAAGGATACGCCTGTTTAATCTGCTTATGGATTTGTATGCACGGTGACTTGTTCTTATTCTTGTATAACATTATGTCATCTGAAATTTTGTTTTAGGATTCTTACACTATTATTGTTCTTAATTACTGTTGTAATATAGTTCTTTCCTTGTGAAGCACTGTGACATGAGTTTGTTATTTAGTGAGCTATATAAATAAAGTGTTATTATTAG
This sequence comes from Erpetoichthys calabaricus, assembly GCF_900747795.2. NCBI lineage: Eukaryota > Metazoa > Chordata > Cladistia > Polypteriformes > Polypteridae > Erpetoichthys > Erpetoichthys calabaricus. Next base: position 51,075,619 of record NC_041409.2, read on the forward strand.
TATTAGCTGAACAAGTGATATGTAAAATAGGGAAAGGAGTATATCACCAAAGAGGATTTGTGTCTTCTCTTAATCAAAATGGAGTTCTGTCTTTTCTGACATTCTTATTTATCATGGCAGTGGAGAGTGGTGACATATTGCAGGTTAGAAAGACACACATTTAAGCATAAGGCTGGTGGTAAGGCTGTCCTCCTGGCATTTCAAGCAATCTTTGCTTTCATTTGAGAGACGGGTGTCATCCAAACTGACTGGAATACGGGACTTGTCAATTTCTGGAAAGGGAAGGGTGATCGCCTGGATTGCAGCAACTATAGAGCGATAACACTGCTCTCAGTGCTGGGTAAAGTCCTTGCTAGGGTCATCCTCAATAGGATCCGTGAACACTTGCTCACCTACCACCTACCTCACAGGTGGCACAGTGGTAGTGCTGCTGCTTTGCAGTAAGGAGACTGTGGAAGATTGTGGGTTCACATCCCGGTTCCTCCCTGTGTGGATAGCGCTTTGAGTACTGAGAAAAGCGCTATATAAATGTAATGAATTATTATTATTATTACCAGTGACCGGAGCAGTCTGGTTTTACGCCTAAGAAGTCTACCATCGACCTTCTCCTGGCACTGTGGGTTCTCGTCAAGCTCAAAACACAAATATTGGCAGTTTTTTTGCAGCCTTTGTTAATTTTTGTAAAGTGTTCGACTCAGTTGATCGAGCTGCCTTGTGGGACATCCTGAGACTTCGTGGGATCCCCTCAAGGTTGCTGGATATCATGGCTGGCCTGTACACTGGTACTGTGAGTGCTGTGCAGAGTGGAGGCAGAACCTCTGTGTTTTTCCCACTTGTGTTCGTCAGGGGTGTGTTCTGCTCCTACTCTGTTCAATGTTTGTATGAACTGGGTGTTGGGCAAGGTCGTGGGGTCCAATGGCTGTGGGGCATCTGTTGGTGAAGAAATATTTACTGATCTTGACTTTGCTGACGATGCTGTGATCTTCACGGAGTCAATGGAGGCTCTGATCGGGACGCTCGAGAGACTGAGCGAGGAGTCTGAGTGCCTGGGCTTGTGATTGTCCTGATAAAAACTGAACAGCCAGGCCTTTAATGACCTCTTGGGCATAGCCATCAGCAATGTGTCTGTCTGCAGAGAGAGTGTCGACATCATCGAGAGGTTTACTAACCTTGGCAGTGACATTCCTGTCTCTCGTGACTCTCTATTAGCGCTACAATAGTTACAGGTAGTGGGCTGAGGAGACAAATCGCTACTTTGTGACTGCGGACATTTTGCATGATACTACAGAGAACTGTTTTTTACTACAAGTTTCTCAGAGAGCTACGTCTAAATTGTAACACGTTAACTTACAAATTTGGATTTTCACTCAGAGACTTTTCATATTCACAGCAATGGCCTTGCGACTCTGCATTATAGTGTGACACATTGTATGTTGATTGTCACACAAGTGTGGCACCACTGAAGTATGTGATAGCACTTCACAACAAGATGGGGGGCTTCTGCTGAAACTATTATTTCTTTCACCTGCAGGCCTGAGAAGAGACCCCCCCCTCAAGTTAGGGCATCCAAGCCGGGGCCATGACACTCTTTCTGGTTGGTACTCCATAAAACTGGACGACCTTGATAGACTTTTTGAAATGTTATTAACGATTGGAAACTTTCACTTATTTTCCAATGAAGAAATCAGCAAAATGATGTAGAATTGGGTACACCTAATTCTTGTAGTCTTGGAAACAGAATAACTTCACGCCACCTGAAATTCAATACCTCTTATGTCCCCATGGATTTTAGTATGGATCTTCCTCCTTCCAAAGGGTTCTCTACCACATTAGTGGTCATCGATAGATTCTCGAAATACACTCAGGTTACTCTGATTGGAAAAACATCTGCCAAAATCTGTGCAGATGACAGTTTCTTGAAATAAATTAATTTTATTCTGCTTAAGAAGTTATCAAAGACCACTGATATGGAAGTGAACCCTTTGGAAGGAGGAAGATCCGTAATAAAAATCCATGGGGACAAAACAACAGCCTGAGTGGGCGCTACTGTTTAATGAATGGACGCCTTCATACTGTAGATTACACACAGAATTTGTTTGCTTATGTGCGTGCGTAGATGCCAAGAGCATTCTGTTTGCCATATTTGCATGTTGCAATTGCAAAGATTTTTCTTTTAATAAACATTTTATTGAATTTATTAAAATCAAGCAACATTCCATACAAGCAAATCAAATTTTACAAAACTAGGTTCAATTGCAATTGCAAAGATTAACCGAAGACAATTTCAAGTGCCAAGCAAACTTTGGCAGCTGCTAAGTAAACCCAAGTATGTGTTGCAAGTGTGTGATAAGAGGTCAGTGGCAAAGTGCCGTTTTTAAATCAATAATGGTGTCCCATGAAGTGCAGGCTCTGATTGGGTGTGGGTGCCTGCGAGCACACGCCTCACTCCGGGGTTTATTGGGGTGCTTGACATATCACACATACATGTGTAAATGCGAGCAGATCAGTCAGGCACCTCATTCACACCTCAGAGTAGACAAAGCAACCAATCAAGGGGGATAAAAAAGAGCCTAAATGATAAAGGAAGGACAAAGACAGAAAAAATAAAGATAAAGAGAGGAGAGAAAGACACGGAGGTTAAAGGAAGAGATGATAAGAGATGGCAGGATGGGAAGTGAGCCACAGCAGAGGAGCGTGTGGCCGACGCTCAAGAGGGGGCTGAGGGTTGTTCCTACTGAGCTTCTGGGGAGCAGAAGAAACCAAAAACTCCCCGTGGACTCCCACCTGAAGGTTGTGTGGTGACGAGGGACGGGGAACGGAGCAGAGGGAGTGTGACAAGGGACACGAGTCAGGTTTGCAGCGAGGGTGCACACCCATGTAAAGGACGACTGCGCTTGTCGGCAGGTGTCTCTGGGGGCTGAGTAGACCCTGAAGGGTGAGCAGCAGAGCCATCAGATTTTAAGACTGTTGCACCAAGGCTTACGACTTTTTAAAGAACCACTTCTTGCCTATGACTTGAACCTTGTTTTATGGATATATACAGTGGAACCTCAGTTTGAGAGTAACTTGGTTTCCGAGTGTTTTGTAAGATGAACTAAAATTTTTAATAAATTTTGACTTGATAAAAAAGCGAGGTCTTGCAATACGAGTAGTATGTATACGCTTTGTCTGCTGAGCGTCATGTGATCACAACTAAGCTCATGGTTCTCTCTCTCTCTCGCTGTGGGATTGTGGGCAATCATCTCCTATTCTCCGTCTGAGTCGGCGCACCTCACTCATATAGTCAACATCCGTACGAGCGTATACTGTTTACTACAGCATTGTGGCTGTGTGTGTGTGCTGTGACATGCAAGTCCCTGTCTTGTACCCCAAAACACAAAGCTGAGTCTCAGTACTTTAGCAACACCAGCTTTCTTCAGCTTGAAACAGCAACAGCGCGGTTATTTATTGTAGCGGGATCTGCCGAGCTCCTATACACAGACACAGCAGTCAGGCAGGGCCGTGGCCAAGTAGATAGATAGATAGATAGATAGATAGATAGATAGATAGATAGATAGATAGATAGATAGATAGATAGATAGATAGATAGATAGATAGATAGATAGATAGATAGATAGATAGATAGATAGATAGATAGATAGATAGATAGATAGATAGATACTTTATTAATTCCAAGGGGAAATTCACATACTCCAGCAGCACCTTACTGATACAAAAAAACAATATTAAATTAAAGATTGATAGTAATGCAGGTAAAAACAGACAATAACTTTATATGTTAACGTTTACCCCCCCCGGGTGGAATTGAAGAGTCGCATAGTTTGGGGGAGGAACGATCTTCTCAGTCTGCCAGTGGAGCAGGACATTGACAGCAGTCTGTCGCTGAAGCTGCTCTTCTGTCTGGAGATGACACTGTTTAGTGGATGTAGTGGATTCTCCATAATTGACAGGAGCCTGCTGGACGCCCGATGCTCTGCAACAGATGTTAAACTGTCCAGCTCCATGCCAACAATAGAGCCTGCCTTTCTTACCAGTTTGTCCAGGCGTGAGGCGTCTTTCTTCTTAATGCTGCCTCCCCAGCACACCACCGCGTAGAAGAGGGAGCTCGCCACAACCGTCTGATAAAACATCTGCAGCATCTTATTGCAGATGTTGAAGGACGCCAGCCTTCTAAGGAAGTATAACCGGCTCTGTCCTTTCTTACACAGAGCATCAGTATTGGCAGTCCAGTCTAATTTATCATCCAGCTGCACTCCCAGATATTTATAGGTCTGCATCATCTGCACACAGTCACCTTTGATGATCACTGGGTCTATGAGGGGTCTGGGCCTCCTAAAATCCACCACCAGCTCCTTGGTTTTGCTGGTGTTCAGTTGTAGGCGGTTTGAGTCGCACCATTTAACAAAGTCATTGATTAGGTCCCTATACTCCTCCTCCTGCCCACTCCTGATGCAGCCCACGATAGCAGTGTCATCAGCAAACTTTTGCACGTGGCAGGACTCCGAGTTGTATTGGAAGTCCGATGTATATAGGCTGAACAGGACCGGAGAAAGTACAGTCCCCTGTGGTGCTCCTGTGTTGCTGACCACAATGTCAGACGTGCAGTTCTCGAGACGCACATACTGAGGTCTGTCTTTAAGATAGTCCACAATCCATGCCACCAGGTATGAATCTACTCCCATCTCTGTCAGCTTGCAAGTAATACTGTGCCCTGCACATTTATAATGTTCCTTGTTCCTTGTATCACCCATCGACGGCAGGCGCTTATAGCATGTCCGTGATCTTTTCGGATTCGCTTTTACGGCAAACTGCTGGGAGACTGCGATTACTTTGGGACGCTCTTCCGCGTGTCATCCTGTTGGGTGGAATCCCACAAGAGTTTAGAAACTCACTCACACCAGCCATGATTCTTTTCAAAGGTAAAGTGCAGGTTAATTTGGTTTATGTATTTTTACTTTATATTTTGTATTAATCATTTTTATATGAATAGTTTTGGGTTGTGGAACGAATCATCTGAGTTTCCATTATTTCTTATGGGGAAATTCACTTTGATATACGAGTGCTTTGAACTGCGAGCACGTGTCCAGAACGAATTATGCTCGCAAACCGAGGTTCCACTGTATTTATTTGGACTTTTAACCTCTCTCATTGATTTTGTGGATTATTTATTTATTGGGACAATGTGATGCAGTGTACTTTTTATTTTTTTTGATTGAAAGCAAGGACACTATTTGCACCAACCCCTTGTTGACTGTGTATATCTTCACTTGCCCGGCTCATCTAGGTACACGACTGTCGACGGTTATGGGCTGAAGGGCTCCCAGATGCAGCAAGGGAGAGTGGAGCCGACCCAGACCGTCAAAAAGTGGCTGCTAAGCAAATTCACAACCTTATTTAGCTCACCGAACTTGTAGATTTCAGGCCGCATCTGACAGTGGCACTGTCGGCAGCATCGCAGGGCTCCAGGTTTTTAGGCTGCCAGTCATGAGAGGCAGAGGACAGCTGATCATTAAAAGTGCAGAAAGTCTAAACAGAAAGAAAAGGCCAGGCGAGAGATGAGCTAAATCTAAAAAGGCAACCCCCCTAAACCACAGACGGAGCACAGGGAGGAGTGAAAGTACAGACAAAAGTAAACGCTTGGCATACAGACTGCAATGCCCAGACGATGCCATCATGCAACAAATATTCGCTAATGGCAATAAAACAAGGTAAAAATAATGGCATGGTCAAGGAATTCTTTATGGCTTACCAATGCAAATAGATATTTTTCGTAAATTAGGGTGAAAATACATTCTTAGTGACGTGAGTGGAAAAAGAAGACAAAATGCCATCAGTCCTGAGTGCCACTTGTCACCGTCTGAATCTCGCATGACAAAGCCGCACTTACACCACCCGTATGAGGTGTCAAGTCCACTTAACAGACTGGCACATAGTGCTCGACATTAAGGGGGTGTCTGTTAGGGTGGATGTGGTCCAAATTAGTAACCCCCCCCTTCTTTGTGAACCTCATCTGTGCCCTTTCTATGATTCTGAAGCACAACGCAGGTGAGGATTTAACAGAATTTGGCTTATAACCTCCAGAACAACCACAAGCCGCCTGAAACGGGTGCCAAATTTGGGATTCGATTACAACCAACCATCGAATCAATGGGCATCTCCCTGTTTAGGGCATCTAGTAGTCGTGAACCGAGATGGACGAAGCTAAAGTGAGGAGACAACAACAAGCTTTGTTGGGCACGTTTATTAAAACACAAGTGTCCGCATGCAGTTAAAATATTATTTTTGATTTTCATTTGGCAAACTTGGCTAATCCCCGAGGTGGCTCTTCAGTCATTCATTAAACAAGTTGATAAAAACGGCGCATTCAATAAATAGTTAAAACGCAAAATTAAAATCCATGTAGTGAACCTCCCATCACATCAGAAACAAGACACCACTGGACTCGGCCTCCTCGGCTCTCTCTATCTCTGCCACCTCCGTTTGTATGCAATGAGAGGGTCCACTAGAGGGTCCTGGGCATGTCTGCTGGTGATTCATCTCAGGCCCTGTATTACGGCTCAGCAGGTTCAACTTGTCACCCTGAAACGGCACTTCACAACCCACCCAACCGGTCCACATGTCTGAGTGCGCTCTCACTCTTGTGGGCTCTCTGCGGTTTCTTTCTTTTTCAGTTTCTTTCACCCCGTTCTACTTTTACTGACTTTTTTCTCTGGTACAGTAGGCACTGCGATGATCTGAGCTGATAATGAGGGATGGCTGCGCTTATCTCTCAGTTGCGTGTGCTGACTTAATTAGCCGATTCCCCCACCTAAGCACTCCAGGCCTTGCCTCACCAGCACTACCAGCCAGAGTTGCCATTGCCCACATTAAAAACTGCACTTGCTGTTATGGACTAATATTTATTTATGGAAGAAACTGCACTGTACCTTGTTTTGTTGAACATTTTGATATATAAAAGCACAAAGCACTGTTCTGCACCATCTCTTGCTGTGTGTGCAGAGAGTATCCTCAGTTATAGAGTCATGCAAGCTGCAGCCAACCCGGATATTACAAATATGTCTTCCAAGTGGGATGAATCGTTCTCTATAGTGGTTTTCGGGACGTCAACAATCTTTACAACAGAGAACATCTTTCATATTCATTACAGAGAGCGCACATATGGTTTTACGGTGGTGGATGACGTAACCCCAGGAGTCAGACAAGGAATTTAAACCTGCAACCATGACTCTCAGTCCCTTCTTTTAACTGTCGGACTTGTCTTGTCTGTGCAGACTCTTTTATATAACATGACAACAGGCTCCTTTCCTTGTCGATCCACAAAGAGGATAATCCACAACAGAACGTGGGTTGCCAGGAGCGTTCTTTTGGATAGCTGCCACACTTTAGGCTAAGATGAGCTACCGAGAATTCACAAAAATCGCCCAAGCCTCCTCCTTCTTCCCTAAAGTGCCTTTCAAACAGGAAGCCGATGTCTGGACCCCAGCTGACAGTTTACATGAGCAATGTCTCTGAGCTTAGTGGATCAGGATGGCTCTAAACTGGCTGGGGGCTGAGACGGATGAAGAGCGGGGTCAGGCTCATCCACCGGGACGTGACATGCTCAATGTGTCCACCAGCTACTTGGCTGCTCTAGTCAGCAGAATAAGTCTTGACTCAAACAAAGAATTTGATGGGCCATGGACCGTGGGATCCTGAGGGACACCCGAGCAATGGCCACTTCTGACACAATGTATTCTGTATAGTTTTATTTTCCATAAGCTATGTGTTGGAAAGCAGATTTTGTTAATCAGGCATGTTATTCTCTACTAAAACTGATTACACTTTATTACTTTTTTCGTCAAATCAAAATCATAGAGTGGCCACCCACATGTGTGCAGTACCAATCAACCCTATGCATGTATGCACTATAAGAAAAATACGGAGGAAACAATAAAAAAATACTTATTAGGCAATATTGCTAAACTGTGATGAAACAAAACGAAGTGCCACAAAGTGGTTATAATTTTGTTTATGGTGCATACTGAGTTTTGAGAAAGAAAACAATTGAAGAATATTACCATTTGTAGAATAGTACCAACAATAATTGCCTCTATTGACTTAACAAACATTTTTAAGCATTTTTCACAAAAAAAAAACTTTTGGATGAATATCTGGCTGCTGACGTTACCTGGAGAAACCAAGCAGATTCAGCGAAATAGGGCACGCATTCTGTAAGCTTTCTAAAGCCCCTAACATTGTAATTATTCTTCCTTCGAGTGATGACTTTAAAGCTTCTCCCCTTAGTTACAATGTTTTTGGAACTACCACCCAGAAAAAGAGATGCTCCCCTGTTAATGACCTTTGGTTAAAATAAAACCAAAAAAAATCGTGAGTGGTCTCCCCTTGTCTTTCTTGTATATTCAGATATGGGGATGGATATTTGAGGAGTAAACCGCAAGACAATGATTATATTTTTATATTATGTACATTAAAGAACCATCAACAACAAATCAAATTTATATATATATATATATATATATATATATATATATATATATATATATATATATATATATATATCTATAATAATAAAAGGCAAAGCCCTCACTGACTGACTGACTCACTCACTCACTCACTGACTGACTCACTCATCACTAATTCTCCAACTTCCCATGTAGGTGGAAGGCTGAAATTTGGCAGGCTCATTCCTTACAGCTTACTTACAAAAGTTAGGCAGGTTTCATTTCGAAATTCAAAGCGTAATGGTCATAACTGGAACATATTTTTTGTCCATACACTGTAATGGAGGAGGCGGAGTCACGTATCGCGTCATCACGCCTCCTACGTAATCACGTGAACTAAAAACAAGGAAGAGATTTACAGCACGAGTCACACGCGGGAACGAAGGTAAATGACGTTAATTTTTGACTGTCTTTTAATACTGTGTGAGCATACATATTAACACATGTGCAATTAAACGTGTGCATTTACGGGGTGATTTCTCAGGCTTAAAAGCTCACCTTTTATCAAACGCGGGAACAAAGGTAACTGACGTTGTTCACTGTCTTTTAATACTGTGTAACCATACATATTAACACATGTGCAATTAAACGTGTGCATTTACGGGCTGATTTCTCAGGCTTAAAAGCTCGCCTTTTACTAAAAAGGTAAATGCAAAACTATTTTCAATCAGTTTATTGAAACGCTCCCGTTAAGGATTGCAATAACATATTCGCGAGATAAAAGAACGAAGTAGGGGGAAATGGAGGAAGAGCCGCGAACAGCTAAGAGCAAAAAATTAATTAAACAATTGAGAACGGAGCGAGTTAAGCATACAAGCATGTTCATAAGGGAAAGAAAGCACGGTGTAAAACGTAAGTTTAAATTAAGTTTATAGAAACGCTCCCGCTGCGGATTGCAATAACATATTCGCGAGATAAAACTTTAATGAGAACACACGAGGTATAAACGAACCACACGCCGTGGCGCAACGTTAGGGGCAACAGTTTCAACCATTCTATGATCTGCTTCTCGCAACTGAAAGACGGCACATGGCGGATGTTAGCCGACTTGCTGACCGCAACGTTAGGGGCTTCAACTATGGCGCTGACGCCACATCTCAGTGCCAACACTTTGCAGACTCTACTTAAAAGACACGCCCTCCTCACTGGACAGTTAAAAACACCAATCAAACTAACGATGACATCAAGTATTACCCAATCAAATGTAGGAAAGGAGGCATCTTCATAAAATGCGTGTGGGATGATTTGCATGAGACGCTGCTTTAAAAAAAAAATGATAAAAAAAATACGGGATAAATCCCGTCCAGTATTGATTCAAAACGGGACGCGCAATTTCATTCTCAAACGCGGCACGATTCCGTATTTTAAAGGACGGGTGGCAACCCTACAGTGCCAGGTAACCACCCATACAATCAGATTGTGATTCACAGTAGGAATGCAATGAATGTAATTACCCCGATCTACATACAAGGCGAAAGTCTTGCAACATTCAAAGATGATGGTTTGGGATAAGTACACCATACAACATAAAACAGCTTATGAAGCCTTGAACCGAAAAAAGCAAGATCTCAGAGATCGTAAAAAAAAAAAAGGAGGTAATGTCGTTTTACTCGCTGTAGATTTTAGTCAAACATTACCAGTTATTCCACGAGGGAGACCAGCAGATGAACTCAACGCGTGTTTAAAATCCATGCTTCTCCCACGGTCGGTTATATGTCGCGTGTTCTCGGGTAGGTACACCAAAAAAATGTATACATTTAAGCATGTAATGGGCAAAGAAAAAATGAGGTATACCCGAAGGCACTGCAGTAGTACTCAATGTAACTTTACTTCTTAAATGTTAATGTTTTACTGTTTAATAATTTATACGCTTCTTATATATTGTTCAAATTCTTTTATCAAAATACCAGTGACAGCGCAATGCACTATAACATGGAGTGAATACACCCTACGCATCTGCCCACGGCCGCCCTGGTGTGCGCAGATAGGAGTTGATTCTAAAATCAAATAAACATAAAAAGAGTAATACAATCATCACCCATAAAGCGGATAGCAGACGTGACGTATTATATGTGTACCACATTTCAAGTCAATAGGTGAAACGGTTTGCAAGCTACAGGTGATTTAAAATCCTGGACAGACCAACGAAAAGCCACGGTAGCAAATTATAGAAGAAGATTTTACTGTTTAATTATTTATATTTATATGAAATGTGCTTCTTATATATTACTTCATATTCTCATATGATAATGATGTTAATGTTGTTTATATTGATTTCTATGTTATTGTAAGTGCATCTATGTGTGTATATGTATGTATGTATGTATGTATGTGTATATATATATATATATATATATATATATATATATATATAAAAAATATATGTGTATATGTATATATAATATATCTGTATATGTGTGTATATGTGTGTGTATATGTGTATATGTATATATATATGACAGCAACACTCATAACAATGACAACACAATTACATTGACAATCATGTTACGTTTTTTTTAAAATGTTTCCTTTACTTTTTCATAACCTCTTTAACACACTACTTCTCCGCTGCGAAGCGCGGGTATTTTGCTATATGTATATATATGTTTACATAACCTCTTTAACATACTACTTCTCCGCTGCGAAGCGCGGGTATTTTGCTAGTATATATATAAAATCTAACGTCTGTCAGCTTTTCACGACAGAACTACTTAACGGATTTAGATCAGTTCTTTTTATATAATTTGCTTGAACACTCCGGTTGATTTTGCGACTTCTGTCATCGCACTATTTACCATAGTTCGCTTGCAGGAGTGATTTATTCGCGCTAATCTGAGACAGGGGCTGCGGGCCAAGGGGAGGGGAAAGTGTGACATCTGGAGTGGAGAACTGGGCGGGGCCATCTTCACTCACGTGCCAACCTCCATTCAAGTTGGTCTAACCTCTATGTTTTGGAGTGTACCTTGGCTCCGCGTAGATAGCGATACTGGTTAGTTTATTGATTTTTAAAGTTTGTCCTGTTTCACTACTACACGGGCAGAGCTAGTAAATGATAAAAGAGTTCCTGAAAAACTTAAAAGATGCTTTTTAGCAAGCAATTTATGGATGCACTTCACAATCACCCTTGTGCTTCAGCTCAGTTGATGCCCTGCGCTTCCTCATCATTGGGATCGACATCCACATCCATGTACCTTAGCTTGTTCAAAATGTCTGCGTGTACTTCTGTTATGATTCATTTTTATAAACAATTATGACGTGTAACCTTTTATTTATTTATGTTATTTATAGGTTACCATTTGCAATTTAATGTTTGTTTCAATATCACTTTGCACTGTTATTTCAAATAGAAAAATACCTTCAAGTCCTCATATTCTATAGTCTAGTAGCGAACTTACTTGCCTTATACCACCACACCTGACACTGCTGCTCTAACTGTACTTGAATAAGATAGAAGGCCAGTTAACACACTTCTAATTTGCAATATAGTATTTGGTGACTTGGTGAAACAGGAGGTAACAACATCACCTCAAAATGCCAGTTTGCCTACTATTTGGCGATTTCATGCTTACCCGATGTTCGTGTTGACTTCAGTTTGCACCCACATACCAAAGTGATGCTGACCGGATGATGTGTTGTGCACATGGGATGCTCAAATTCTCTCTTGGGACAACTGAAGTATTATCTATTAATCTAGTCTCAGATGAGCATCCCATGCACAGGTGCCTCTTGTTGTACCCACGGAGTAAACCCTGGCCACCAGTCGCATTATATTTGAAAGAGTTTGGCAAACAAATGGAAAAGCGGGCTGTCAAACAGGCAGACATTTCTTAGTTGCAAATGGGTACTCCACTCCAACTGTGCACTCCGAGTCAAAAAATTGGGAGAAAGCAATGGCAACCAAATTCTCAGAGTTGTGTCAATAATATAAAATAAAATAAAAACAAAAAAACCAAAAATGTGATCCTCCAGAAATGCCATTTTTTGTGGTTGAATTGTGTTCAAAATGACCCAATGCACTTTTAATGTGTAGAGCTGGTAATACACTGAAAAGGTGGGGGGCCTTAAAGAGAGGTCAACAAATGTCACCAGAAAGTGCTCTTCTCACAAAGTTCAGAAGTGGTCTCTGTGAGGCAGAGACTGTTAGATCTCCCATGAAGTTAGGCTGTAAGGAGACCACTTCTGTGCCAGATGCTGGAGGCTCATGGCTGACCACTGCCAATTCACTACAATGCAAATCTGTGAACTGAGATGTGTTGTAGTGTGAGTCCACATTAATACACTTGGAGACGAGGATGGGATTTCCGGTGTGGACGGGTGGGGTGTGGTGGCCGTGTTGTGCAAGAGAGAGCTCAGCTAATGTCACCAGGAAGCTCTCCCCTCGCAGTGCTCAGAAGCAGCCTCTGTATGGCTGAGACAAGGAGATCCCCTATTATCTTTTCTGACCCAAAAATCCATTTAGTTTGCTCTTTACTTTCATTAAACAATTAGAGTTAATCTTTAATTGCTTTTTTGTTCGACCCAAGTAGCAAATCAACACCGACCTGAGCCTCTCTCAAAAATCTAACCAGAAATTTAGATGAATGCAGCCAAGTGAGAAGACGAGATGTCACAACTGGGAATTCCAAAAACACAACGAATTCTGCAGCAAAGCTGTCCGCTGCGAACTCTAGTTTCTGAAACAAAAAGCTCTCATCCATGTATTTAACCACGATGAAGACAACTTTAATTTGCAAAGCAAATCATTTATACTTAGATTCTAGTTTTTCATAAAATGAGTTCTGTCGTGGGACGGCTAAGCTACAAACATTTGGGTTGATCAGTTAAGGTCATTACTTTGTATGGAGGTCAAAGCCTATTGATTTGACTGTAAAATGACTGTGCAGTGTTGTTTTACCACTATTTATTCAAAAAGATGGAAATAAACCATGAATAAATTACACCTAATGCTGTTGCTAGAAAACTCTGATAAGCCAATATTTGAAAATGGATGGCTGAATCCATGACAAGAAGCTAATACTGCTGGATACGCTTCTACCGCTTTGTGCCCTAAAAAAACGTCCCAATAATTCTACTCTGTTTGGCTCTCTTGTATCAAAACAGAAGCTGCCTCCGAGCCTGCTGATTCCCCCATGACTCTCACATGCCATCTGAATATGCTAATCAAACTCCATTCTCCCTTCCGTCTCAAGAATATCAATGCCTGCAGCAAAGGAAACTTTAGTTTGAAAAATGTGATTCTCACAACTCCTCTTTGCATCTAAGATCTTGCCGACTACTCTATTCATGACCAAGAGAAAAGAAACTTTACGGTGTCAGGCTTACCTGTAGTGGCGGGTATCTCGGATGGCACGCTCACTACTCAGACGGTTACTCTCCTGTAGGTTGAAGGCATGTTCTCGGTAGGGATCCTCACCCGCCTTCAGCTGTTTCCCAGACAGGTAAACCTTTTCATCAAAGCGGCCTCCAGAACGAGTCCCTCTGTCCAAACGGGGGGCATGTGTCACCTGAAAAATGAGTAATTGTGTAAATTAAAAAAAAAAAAAAAAAAGCACTTGCCGCTGCTAAAGCCACCAGGATGAACACCTTGGGGGGAAAAAGAAATGTTCAGCCAATGGTGAGAATTGGCAAGCTGTTTGGGCTTACTGCAGGGACCAGGAGACAAAATTGTTAGTCAGAAGATCACACAAGCGACCTAGCCAAGGACACCATGTTCTAAATATTAACAAGAACTGAAGTCAAAAGAAGAGAAGGAAGACCTTGTAACTGTAAATTAAAAAAAAATAATAATTTATGATGTATGTACTTGCAGTCTCATTTTTTCAGACATTACACACAGCTTATAAGTGAGGACAAAGATGTTGACTGGCTGAGAGTCTGGTGTTTGGACTCGGCTCCCAATTCACTACCACAGGCTGGTACAGCGCACGCACAACAGCTGCCGCCGCCGCTCCACTCTGCTTCCCTGGTGCTCCCAAGCTGGCCTCCTGATCTCTAGGAGCAGCGACTTCACTCTGAGGCTCTCCCCAAACCATAGACCCTCTCACCCAGTGAAGAAACCTCATTACTATTATTTGATCTCATTCTTTTGGTCAATACCCACGGCTCATGACCAAAGGTGAGGACAGGGATGGAGATTGACTCGCAAACAGAGGAACTAGGAAAAAAGTCATGTGTACTGAAAAAAGCTCCAAAACAAACAAAAAATAATGAAAATAATAATAATAATTTGCATTGTGCCAACATGGAATGCGACATCAAGGAAGCATAGTGTCTGTGAAAACGGTTAATCTGAAACAGCATGACGACAGGCAGGCAAGATGAATGCAAATGAAATTTGGTCTTGAAGGCCACATTACCGCAGAGACGTTTCTCCAACCTTGTCGAGATATAAAAATAAACAGAGCCTGATTGTTACTCCTGCAGAACTGACCTCATGCAACCCACATTTTTTTTCCTATTTTATGAGAGCACATTTTAATCTGCATTACTGTAATTAATGAGATGCCTGGGGAGCAAATTAGCATGGGTTTAAGTTACTGGTGGCATTGTACTTTCCATTTCAAACAATTCGACAGAAGGCGTGCAAATTTTAAAGTGGCCCAGAGAAGAAAATATATGGAAAAGTAGTAGGAAAAAAAATACAAGGACTGCCTCACTGTCTCATACCCCAGCTTCATGGGTATTGGAAACAAATGTCCTCGAGCACCTCTCTACACTGAAAACCTTCCCAATGCACTTCACAAGTTGACAATAGCTGCAGGGTCTCATTTCTTTTTTTTTTCCATGTAGGTAAAGAAAGGCAATCAAGGGCATACGGTGTACCTGACAAGTGGATGGACACATGGACTAACCACCTCTGGACTATCGAAATGCCACACATACCCCATGCTACAGAATGGAAGAATGATGACAAGGTTCGTCCACTACCACCCAACTCTGGCTCTCAGAATAGTGTCTGTTGGACCCTTACATAGGTCACCCAGAAGTGCTCCAGGTGCTCATTGACCTACTTTCAGCAGCACTTCCGAGTGTGGAGGAAGGGTCGCCCACATGGGCTCAGAAATAGTTGCAGCACATCCTGGCGGCGCCCCCAATTCCCAAAATGGCTGTAATGAACTCCAATTCCCATGAAGCCCTGTGGGAGTCTGAGGTCCCACTACCATCCAGGGGGGCTGCCATCTAGCATTTCAGGGGAGGTGATGCTCTGTCCACACTTGCTTCCCCCGGTCCTTCCAAGGCAGAGGCATCCCGGCCAGGCAAGGGCCCTGGCCATCCATGCCAGATAGAAATCATGATAGAAGTGAAACAGGACATTGAGGAGGACCCTGCATGACTCCCCACTCCTGAAAACACTCTTCCCCCTCCCCTCGGCCATCAGCCTCTGTCTCAGATTAGAGCGAATATATCGCTCCTGCAAGCAAACTATGATTCTCAGCACAATAAGAGAAGTTGCAAAATCAACCAGAATGTTCCAGCAAATTATAGAGAAAACCCCGATCTAAATCCGTTAAGGAGTTCTCTCATGAAAAGCGGACAGACATACAGACAGACATTGGATCACATATATATATACAGTATATATAATGCTAGGAAGACCTGGGGACCTGGGTTCGATTCCCGGGTCCTCCCTGCGTGGAGTTTGCATGTTCTCCCCGTGTCTGCGTGGGTTTCCTCCGGGCACTCCGGTTTCCTCCCACGGTCCAAAGACATGCAGGTTAGGTGGATTGGCGATTCTAAATTGGCCCTAGTGTATACTTGGTGTGTGGGTGTGTTGTGTGTGTCCTGCGGTGGGTTGGCACCCTGTCCGGGATTGGTTCCTGCCTTGTGCCCTGTGTTGGCTGGGATTGGCTCCAGCAGACCCCCGTGACCCTGTGTTTGGATTCAGCGGGTTGGAAAATGGATGGATGGATAATGCTAGGACTCGTGTCCACCTGTTACATGATTACTTGTAAACCACTGAAGCTGGAACCTTGATCTTCCTCTTCAATATGCACTCCAGTATGCACTGTTGAGGCACAAAATTAGGGTAGTGGCAACCCCAGGAAAGATATCAGAGTTTGCAGCTCATTTATGGTTAAATGTTGGAGTGGGTGACGTGACAGAAAGGAAAATATCAGCGGCAACATCTGCTGAGCATGAAACAGGCCAATCACAGGAAGAAAACGAACGGCTGAGCGTCAATAAGGGGAAACAACATGCACGCATGACTAAGACAAATGCCTGTACAAACTGACCTGTGCTCCTGTCCTCACCCCAAAGTGGTCATTATGATCACAAAATACAGCACTGCACACTGTGAGGATGCAAAAAAGAACTCTAGCAGCAGCATCTCCTACATATCAACCCAAACATAGGAGGCACTTCAGTGACGAAGAACAATGAGAGGCAAAATGAGCTTACAGCCACTGAGCTGCTGGCTCATACTACAGATCATCGACGTGACACACAAACTTTATGCTACAGAATGAACGACAACACCACAGAAATGTATGCTGACAAACAAGGAAATTGTCAAATACAACTTCCACACATCCATCCATCCATTATCCAACCCGCTATCTTTACATTGACGTTTGCATGAGAAGCACTACTTTATCAATTTATATCGGCAAAGCACTCCATGTGGAGCACAATTTCTTTATACTGAAAACAATTTTAAGGCATTTTTCTCACCTCCTGTCCCACTTTACACTTCTCCTCTTTGAAGGAGACTCTCAGCATGCCTCCTCCACCTTTATTCCTCCTCATGTGTTTCATGCCTTGCTCACTTCCTGTCCACTTTTTGACTGCCATCTATGGCAGACAGGCCCCCATTACCCACTGTGAAAATATCACTTTTATTCTTGTGAACACTTTTCATGCTTGAAGGCGACTCTCAGCGTTCCTCCTACACCTTTCTTCAGTATCCTCGTGTGTGTCAACCTCCTTCACCAGCTGCTTCCTTCCTCAATTACATTTGACTAAGCAACCACAACAAAATTGACTAATCACACCAAAGCCAAACTGACCAATTAGATTGCTTCAAAGAACTGGATACTCACACACACAAGCATTTTATTATATAGACTAGTTATACCAACAGTTGTGATGGGCGCCCATGGCCACGGGCACGGCCACTACCTGGCCGGGACGCCAACAGAGTGGAAGGACCAAGGGAGAGGGCATTGATGAGGCAATACCTCCCATGGGACACTACAGGGCAGGCCTCCTGGGCGGCAGTGGCACCACGGATTCCCGCAGGGCATGTCGGGAGCTGGAGTTTGGTACATCCCTGTTGGGCTCCGTGGGGGCCACCAGGGGGAGCTGCAGAGCCCTGTAGAGGACCTCCAGCGCACCTGGGAGTGATTCCAGGTAATACTGATAAGCTACCTGGAACACTCCCGGGACCTGAATAAGAGGAGCCACCTCACTCCATTGAATGGCCAGAGTCGGGAGGAAGAGGACAAAGTCTGAGAAGGAGTGGAGGCGGATGGACTGATGGCAAGAAGGGCCTGTGTATTGGTGTGTTGTGGTGTTGGTGTTTTGTGCACTTTAAACTGTAAATAAATGGTGTTGTGTTGAACCGGTGTCCTGCCTGTGTGTGTCAGGGTTAGGGCAGCTGCACACAGTGGAAGATAGGTAATAAAATTAACTTTGAAATATGTGGTATCTCTTGCTCTGTGTGTACTGTCTGCATTCTTCGTTCTATACCTTTCCTCATTATCATCACATATCCCAAAATCTCTTGCCCAGTATGTCCTCCTTCGATCGTGTTCCTGTAAGGTCCTTGCTCACTTACTCTCCACTTTTTAACTGTCTTCAATGGTAGATAGGTCCCCATGACCTGCTATGAAAATCATAATTATATTTTAGTTTGAAGGTGACTCTCAGCATTCCTCTTATGTCTTTTCTCGGTATCCTCACATGTGTCAACCTTCCTTGCTGGCCACTTGCTGTCTCAATTGCATTAAACTGAGTAACCACAGCGAAACAAACCAATCACACCAAAGCCACACTTACCAATTAGGTTGCTTGAAAGACCCAGACACAAACACGGGCATTAGCGTGCTATCATATAGACTAGCTATGTTACCAGTCGAAGTCAGGTAATAGAATAAATTTAGAAATATCTGATATCTCTTCCCTACAGGTACCATCAAGCACTCCTTATACGTCTTTCATTGTTATCTTTGTGTGTGTCAGCCTCTCTTGCCAGGCATTTCCTCTCTCAATTTTGTTACCCTTCCATGTTCAGGGCCTTGCTTGCCTCCTGTCTGCTTCTTCACTACCAATAATGGTAGATGGGCCTCCTTTACCTGTTGTGAAAACATCATTAATATTCTTGGAAATACTTCTTATGTTTGAAGGCGACTCTCAGCATTCCTCCTACACCTCTCCTCAGTATCCTTATGTGCATTGAACTTCCTTAACAACCGCTTCCTGTTTTGATAGCGTTTGACTGTGCATTCTCCGTTAAACCGGCCAAATAGAATGCCTGAAGGAACTGGATACCAAGGTTATTATAGTTAACGAAAACTAAAATCAAAAGTGAAACTATTATTAAAAAACATTTTCATAAACTGAAATAAAATAATTATCAAAACCGAAATGAAAAACTAAAACTAAACAAAACTATTAAAGTAGCTGGAAAGACTAACTGAAATAAAATAATATAGTAAAATATTTTTAGTTTTCATTTTTGAATGAATATTCTTGCCATTAGTCTTTAACCCTTGTAACTTTTAACACTAAAACAGAAAGTCAACCACCACAAGCCGCCCACACATACTCATCCAGTGAAGGGCGGCTGGTGATGGAGGGCGGGTGATCACGCAGCATTTGCGAATAAGTGCGCGTTAAGCATGTGAAATAGAAAGCAATTTACTGCACCGCCTTTCTTTACGCTTGTTGTAAATGAAGATGTAAAATCAAACGGTTGAAATCGGAATGTGCTGGTCAACATAATCTTTACCGTATGGACAGAACAATCATGAGTAACGTTTCAGTTTGTTTCTCAGGTGCCTGCTTTTCGCTGACAGTAATTCAACTGTCACTTTGCACAGGAGAAATCGGTTTTACTTTCTCGTATACGAGGTATAGGGAAAGTACAGTATAGTAATCATGAAAAAATTCAACCTCGAGATTTTGATGAATCTCAACATTTTAGACCTCCCCAAGTCTGAAAATATAGTTTTTTGGAATTATGTCTGTGTGTGTGTATAAACATGATAACTCAAATCATGTTAGATGGAGTTAGATGGATGAAATTTGGCATGTGGTTGTTATAGCAGTATTGTAGACTTGTATTAACTTTTGGGCCAAATCCATCACCTCCTCAAATATCCATTCCCATATCTGAGTACATAAAACGGCACTGATCAAGAGACTGACTAGGTCATCATACAAGATCAGGATATTGTTACTGACCAATCACTTTTGCAAACCACGTAGTGTAATAAGCTTTCAATAACATTAAACTCATAGCCAGATCCGTTAAGTGTACAGTTCTGTCTGATTGTGACACAAAATGAAACTCCGTAGGAGCTCCATGCCATAATTACTAAAACTAAAACTGAAACTAATAGATATAAAAATAAAATAGTGTCTTTGTGAAATAAAAACTAAAAATACACAATGAAGGAAAACTAAAACTAAACTGAATTTCCAAGTAAGGTCAGAGAAAATAAAAATAAAAACTAATATAAAAAGGCAAAACTATAATAACCTTGCTGGATACATACACACACACAGATTAGCATTTAATTATATATAGAGATGGCGCCTTTATCTGTATGCACTGTTTGCACGAAGGTCTCATGTTGCGCACAAGTGCACACTTTCCATGGAGTATACTTACTTTACAACACAACTGTATACGGAGAGCAAGCAACTCCATGATAAGAAAGAATAAAACTGAAAATGGTGTGTTACTGAATATAAAACATAATCAGCTTGTCCAATGTGCTCCATACTCCTGTTTCTATGCTCTCATCTAGATACAGAAAGTAACAAAACTTAAAATATTTTTGAAATATAAACAAATATGTCATCTCATCAATGGGATCAAGACTCACACTGCTCCTGAATTATCTCCAAGCAGGCTGGCAACCTACACCTAAGGCAAGTGACTGACAAGTAGTGACAATTAATTTTTTTTACACCTGCTTTCCCATCTGGACAACAATGGACTCAATCCAGAAGCCCACCACACAGCTTGGTCATACACACTCCCACCTGTCCAGCAAGTCAACCTTCGGACTACGAGAAGAATGCCACTGAATAAGGAAACGGCACTCGGGCATGCAGTCAGTGCTGCCCACTGTGTAGCTAAACCCCCTTACTGATTACATCCAATCCTTCTTTAACAGAATCAATACACACGACAAGTTTAAGGACAGGCTTATCACTTCCATTCCTGAGCAGACAGTCATTCACTTTCTTATAAACGCAGAAGCCAGGTCGTTGATGAAAGCATGTCTTGGCCTGAAAGTGGTCTTCAGAAGTCGGGCTGTTACCAAATGCCAGTGTAGAGCGCCGGCCAAAAAACACACAAAGGCACTTCATTGTTTAAGACTCAGTCAGACGGGCTGGAGAGGCACCACTGTGAAAAGAATACTTGAGTGCCCACCCCAAGTGGATACACAAGCCCCTGGGGAGGCGAATCTTAAAATCCCAAATCTGGAATAACTGCGAGCCACGGCAACAAGAGAAGGTGCTGCAGACTACCAACTCCAACGACCAGGCACAGCCACTTCTGCACTGGAGGCCTCACATTCTCCTTCTGAGCTTTGGTTCCTCCCACATCACAAATCCGACCAAACTGAAAAACTGCAGCAGAAGGACTTTGCTCGGAAAGGTGGTCACTCTAACATAGCTGTAGAAGTCCTTTACTGAGATGTCGGATGGATGACCACCACAGCGGCACTCCATCAATTATGGGAGAGTGGTCAGATGGGAGCCACTCTTGAGTGAAAAGCTTCTGTCAGTTTAACGGACTCGGAGAGCATGAGGACCGAGATTCTGTGGGCTGATGAGACAAAAACTCAACTCTTTGGGCAGAACTCCAAGCACTATGTCTGGAGAAGTCCTGGCGCTGTTCATCACCTGCCTCATACAGGCTGAGGATCCCTAATCTGAAAAATCTGGAACCAGAAAAATTTTGGATTTGAAAATATTTGCATTTATATAGTAGAAATCTTGGGGACACACATGTTCAAGTAGGGAAATGTGGCCAAACCAGCTAAATGATGATTTGCGCTTACAGTATAATAATGTGATAATATTATTACGTTAAAAGGGATGAACGTGATGTATAGATGCATGCATTTTAGTTTCTTTTTAAGACTGCTAATATGGCATATTTGTACTGAAGAACATTTTTGGTTTTTCATCAGTTTATATCAGGTAGCTGTTGTCACGTCTCAGGGAACTGGCAGAAAAGTCTGGAATATCTCAGCCAGGCTTCACTCCTGGAGACCACCAAGCGTCCGATGAGGCGTTATGCCCAGTTATTTCATATGGTGCGGGTTTAGAGATGCAACATATTTGGAGCGATGGCCAGCAGGAACACTGCAATAAGAGCGCCTTGTGAGAATGAGCAGTGACAGTCCATTAATGCACCAGTCGTCTGTGATGCCAGGATGCATTTTGAGGCACTGCAGCCAGTTTCGCATGGTGGGTTTCTGCCAACTTCAAAAGTCAATCTGCAGCAGAAACTGTTTCTCCTAAAATACCTGGAGCACTTTACTGCACTCATATTACAATAAGGGCACCTAGTGAGAATGAAGCTGCTTTTGTTAACCATAAGGAGTAACAATCCATTGGCGCTCAAGTCAAAGTGCCTTGAGCATGGGTGCTATATAAATAAAATGTTTTATCATCATCATCTGTAATTTTAACAGGGCCATGCAGCACTTTTGAACTACCATCCGGGTGTTACTGTGTCACTTCACAAGGGACAAAGCTCACCGACTGTGTTCTCGATGCATCACGGGGTAGCCCGTCCACCAATCGTTGAAAGTGTCTTGTTCCCTCATGGCAATCAATACTTAGCAGGTCCCCCCCATGGATCGTCAATAGTATTGTTGCTTCGTTATGCTCTTAACTTCAATGGGGACTCCTCTCCACCCCCATCCCACTGTTATTCATATTCACTTTTTGGCATACACATACTTTCACAATCAAATCTAAGCAAAACTTTTAAAAAGTGGCCCCCTGGTGTAGAATGTTTCCCAAGTGGCGTCATGTCGGCGCTCAAGCAGGTTTTGTACCACCCCTATGGGGACAGAGAGACTGGTCAGAATGGAGTCAAAGATGAATGCAGCCAAACACAGAGAGGTTCTTGAAGAACACTTGCTCCAGAGTGCCTGCCACCTAATACTGGGACTATGGTGCAATGACCTGAAGTGTACGGTAAGGACGATGCCAGTGTGGCTTCAGGACAAATCTCTCGGTGGGCTTTAGTGGCTCCGCCAAAGCTCAAGCTTAAACTCAGTCGAACACGTGTGGAGAGGCCTGAAAATGGCGGTTTACAGACGCTTCCCCTCTCATCAAATGGAGCCTGAGAGGATTAGCCGCAAAGAATGGGATAACCTGCTGAACCCCACGTGGGCACAACTTGCCCAAAAAGACTCAAAGCTGCAACTGCTGCCAAAGTCCTGAATATGCCTGAGAATGGGAGATTTCAGTTTGTGATTTTTACTAAATTTGCAAACCTCTCTGAAAACTTTGTCACTATGGATACTGAGTGTAGACTGATGGTCAAAATGGCAAATTTATCCATTTAAAATTATTTCTAGAACACCATAAAGTGTGCAGAAAGTGAAGGTGTCTGAATGCTTTCTGAATCCACTGTATGTTGGGGGGGACCAGCAAGTCCTGATCTCCTGTTATGCGGTAGTGAGAGTACCCAGAGGTCGGTTGTCATGGTAATAAATGTCTGCTACTTCGGAGGTCCCTGCTTCACTAGGAGGCCATCTTCACAACAACCCAAATCCCAAGGTACGCCACATGACTCATCTTCTTTTGATGACTGGAGTGTTTATTTATGTCGGTCTGCAAGGCCGGGCTCTTGTGTGGGTGGGCTTATTCATTTGTAGCGGTATATTTTAGTATCTCTCAGGTCTAAGCCTACTCGTCTAATCTAAGGAAAGGGTCCTTACCCTAAACGCCATCGGTTTGAAGCGACTCAGCTGTGCTCAGGCTCTGCTCACAAGGAGATGCTGTTGTCATGCAGCCTCTGTCTGTGCCTCCAGGTTGTGCCCCTGTCTCCGATATCAGGAGGGCTAGTTGCCTAGCAACTGCCCATATGTATGTTTCCTCTGTGCCACGCCCCTTTCCTTGTTAATGTTAAGGACACACAGGGGGAGTCGGCACTGAGATTATTCGGAAGGAAAATATGAGCAGAAAAGGAGCAGCCAAACTCCGAGTCAGGGACAAACCAGGGAAATGAACTAACCAGCAAACAAGCAGTTTACAAAAAGGATTAACAGGTGTCACATGTGCAGCATCCAGCGAAATGATTACTCGGGACTCGTTACATTATTCTTCTTGACATTGTTGCGATCAAGTGGCAACCATTATGTGTGGCTTGCTGCAATATCCTACCGTATTAGGTTTACCTTCTTATTCTTCTTCTACTGCCATGAATATTATTATTATTATTAATCACTAGCTGTGTTAGCCCGCATCGTCCCGGAAACTTAATAAAACGATGGGCCTATGAAACAGTGCCATCAGTTAAATGGCATAACGGTAAAAACCCTGATGCTGTTAGTTCAAATCCCACTACTGACACTGAATGACTGTAAGCAGGTCATTTCAACTACTTCAGTTCCAACTGGAAAACCAAAGTGTCAAATGTCAATAGGTCAATATTAATAGGTCAGTGGAGCTGCTGCTATCCAAAATGGCCCATGTACAAATCAGTTTCTGCAATTCCTACTAAATTGGCTTTTGTTGATGGTCCTTGCAAAACACAGTTTTGCAGGAAAGCATATTCTTTTGATCTGAAAAGAGCAGTCAGTAGGAATAATGTGAAATCTGAGTACACGCGTTGGTTTTTCACAAGTGATATGATGTCTTGACTCTGTTTATTGGCGGAAGGAGACAAACCTTACACCCTGAATTGTTCCCTAAAAGTGAGGTCGGCTTATATACTGTATATACTCACGTATAAGTCGGGTCTTGAAACCCGAAAAATCGATCATAAAATCAGCCCCCGACTTATGCGCCCGTTCAAAAATGCGGCACTTAATTTTTTTTTTGTTAACATCTTCTTGCCTCCTCCAATCTCGCACTAGTTTCTCAGACGCATCGAATTTTGTTGTAACAGTGCAGTTACCAATTTCTTTCGCTACTTCAATGACGTTTAATTTAAAACCAGCTTTATATTTTCTTCTGATCGAACGCTCTATCGTAGATAAGGGATGCTCTTACGATAAAGGTGTATGAGGGTGTGAGATACTAAAAAACACAAATCAGTGCAAACGTCGCTTTGGAATAGTTTGGCTATCACTGTGTGGTCACATAGGCACAATAGAGAGACAGAGAGAGCAGTTAGGAGCACACGCTGACACAGCGCATTGTCGCACCCATATAGAAAAAAAAAGGCCGCTTGCTCCGTGGTTACTCTCTCAGGTGGGTGTTAGCATATCATAATCTCTTGGACCAATAGTGGGAGTTTTCCACATACGACTTACACGAGCGACAATATAAAATACCAGAAATTATACAGTAAAATCAAGTCCTGACTTATCTGTGGGAGAATTTATCTGCAAGTATATACAGTAATCTTTTATTCGCCAGTGCCCCTTAATGCTTTGTAAGACCCGTATGATATTAAGGAGCTCTAGCAGCCATGTTGGATGGGGATGTAACTAACTGATCTGTGCCACCTGCCCAATTTGTACAGATTTCTACTGTAATCAGTCTCTGCCTTTCACTTTATGGCACTGCCGATCCACTTCACGTATGTGAGAGTCATTTATGGTGTATACAGACATGCATGATGTCACTAATAGGATTGTGTGTTACGGAAGTACTGGTTAAATTACCAGCATTGTGGGATACTCTGTACCAGAAATATACATCAGCTTTTCTCTCAATCGCCACCACCCTTGACTCCTAACACTCCCTTACAGCAACTTAGGCAAAAAGTGTGTTTTGAAGATTTCCTGAAACGACTCTCTTTGATGCAACA
Source organism: Erpetoichthys calabaricus (assembly GCF_900747795.2). Taxonomy (NCBI): domain Eukaryota; kingdom Metazoa; phylum Chordata; class Cladistia; order Polypteriformes; family Polypteridae; genus Erpetoichthys; species Erpetoichthys calabaricus. Next base: position 51,101,299 of record NC_041409.2, read on the forward strand.
GGAACTTCATGGCAGAACCTTATGGCTTCAACAAAATTCGTACTTCACAGGGAACAAAGCCCTCACTGCTTCAACGTGATCTGGACTTCACGGGGACAACAAACACTTCCCTTACTTTAGCGAGACCAGGACTTCACGGCTATCAAGAGGTGTGTAGTGTGGTGCAATGCACCAGGGAGGCCAAAAATTGTGTGGCACACCAGGGAGGCTGGATTAAGATATCCGTTATTTGCTTCGGAAACGTTTTGGCATCAATACTGTGATCCAAGAGCTGAAAGAGGTACCTAAGTCAAAATTCTAGCGCCGATCCAACACTACCGACTACCCAATTGGCATTCCAGCCAGATATGCACTTCCTTTGTATTTTCACTTAAGGGGTACATTAGCTGACCGTAACAAGAATATTATGAAATACTTCATTGTTTTGTATCGCCTCAATGTATGCTGTGTCTGCATTGCTGGATTATGTATTTTACGCTCCTTGACAATGTTGAGCAGATCGAGTAGTGACAGGGCCAGCCCCCCGACTTTATGGCGTGGATCCCTTGCATCTCAGGCTATGTGGGTGTTAGTTGGTCATAGTGAATGGAGCTTGAGAGATGCAGAGAGAGATACAGGACTCAAAGCATTATGGAGTACAACTTTATCTCAGGGAGGCACAATAGCACAGCTCCAGTCACATTTTTGGCCACAACAATCAACCCACAATAGTTGGCAGATGCTTTCCTAGTCCTAAGGGGCACTTAAGGACCCACTGCTTCATTATAATCCACTCACAACTAGAGCAGTTTCTCCTTCCTTCTTATATAAAGCAGGTGGAAGACATACTTGGAGCTCTTGGTGGCAGAAATCGGGTGTGTCCAGGGACTAAACTGGTGCTCCCCCTGGCGACTAACTGGCTGAATGTGAAAGCACCCTAAAGGCATTTACATCTGAATCAGTAATGGACTCGGAGTTTGTCATTCCCTACTAAAACAGTCCCCTTGAAATGCGCTTTTTTGAAGTGCACACATTACAAAGGCTGCTTCAGCTATAACGTGACAAATATGACAGCACTGACAATGAGAACATTCTATCTCCGGCTTAACAGGATGACACAAGAATGGCAGAGACTTCATTCCAAGGCAGCACCACTGCTTCAGCTCAGGAGCCGATTCCAGATTTGCAGTCCAAAGCTGTGCGGCTCTGAACAGATGTCCGTTCTGTAATAATCAAAGATTTGGCTCCACTGAAAACGTAAAGAAAACTTGGCAACAATTGAGGGGGACGCTAAGACAACCTTCCCAGAGGAGGTGCGTGAGCTTATGCTTTGTGAGGCTGCAATGAGGAGTGTGAGACAGGCAGAGTGCAAGGTCACCATTTGGGATGGGGGCCACTCTTGAAAATGGCCGATGTGGTTTCCTGAGGATCACTGAACATCCACAGGCTACACCGAGACAGCCAAAGGCACAGCGGAGAGACGTAAATAATTGAACAAAGTTGCAAAGAGTCGATGAAGCAAGAATTCAGCAAAAGAGAAGCTGTGTGCTGCATACTGATGGAGCCGAATGGCATAGCAGTGAGAATGCATCATAGCGCTGCTAGAAAGGAAACACTAAATTATTAACTATCAGAATCGAGGCTGGACTGATGATCCGGGTGCAAACAGTCACTCTTTACTTCAGTTACATGCCAAGTCCTAAATCACATGGTGGCTTTGTATGTCAGCACTGCCATCAGACCAGCGACATCTTGACAAAGCTCACCAGCGTAGAGGAACAGCAGCCATATAAGTCATCCTCCAGACTACACGGTGATGACCGAGAGCTATAGGTCAGTAGGCTCTAATTCATCAATTTTACTGAAAAAAAATCATCATTTGTAAGGGGAGAGTATTTATTATTAGCACTTCAGGCATATTTAATAACAAAATACCACTGAGGAGCGACAACTCTACAAAATCAAGAACCAAGAAGAAAGACGGCGCCATTACGGGACCACTGTGCATGTGATTTAACTCGTTCAATTCCACTTTTATTCAATGCGACTTATAAAGGAGGTCAACACCATCGAGAATCTTCAGTCAAGGGTAAGGGGTCCCAAACTGGGGTGGTATTTCAGGGGGTGTGAAAAGGAGGAAGGCTGCATCACAAATCGCTCAAACTGAGTGAAGTGCGTTGCCCGACTTTATGGTGGTGTGGTCAGTGTCTTGCAGTGTGCCACCATTTGTAGGTCATTTATTAGTTAGGGCTCCTGTTCTGTGATACAAGAAGAATCAAGCACTGCACGTGCAATTCTCACCTCAACGAGCCACAGAAGTGTGCGTTCTCACTGGGTTGTTGCCGTGTTCAGAAAGGCGAATAACTTATAAGACAATGGAATTTGGACTATGTAATGATTTGTAGAGAAGGCCAAGGTCTAGTCTTGATTTCTGTGCAAGCGCTGATCATGACACTCCACTGATTTTGAGGTCTGATTGACATTTTTGCTTTACATGTGCCGCTTACACTCAGCCTCTCTCTCCTGCTGGTGGTCCTGGCAGTGGAGCAGCAATTCAAACTGCATGGCGCGTCTGTTTTTGAACTGCAGGGTGGGTGTTATTAGGGAAAGAAGTTTGTCAAGTATGTTTCACAGGGGTCTCCAAACCCCTCGATCATTGATTGGGTGCGAACATACTGCAAGTCAAACATTTTCTAAGGGTGTGGGGTTTAGCAGCGGTTAGGGACCACTGGTCTGAGAATACCGTTGGACACGTGTAGCAGGCCAGGCTACAAAAGTTGAACACCACCAATGAAGAGCTATAAAGCCAGCAAAACAAAAACGATCAATTTAACAATATGGCTGATACAGAAAGAGCAAAAAACATCCATTAAGAAACTGAACGATATTCACAGAACAGGAGGGATTTTTAAACACACTGAGGGAGTCAGCAATGTGGATGAATGTGGGCAGCTCGTTCCACCAGCTTGAAGCTTCACACAGAGGGAGTCTGGAATGAGATTTGATACCAGGCAGAGGTGGCATCACCAGGGGATGTGCAACAGCAGCAAGGAGCCCAGTACCTCACCAGTGTCTCCATATGCAAAGGTGCTGACCCTCTGACTATCCTGTAGGCAGACACCAAGGATTTGAACGGAATGTGTGCTGCTACTGGAAGAGACGTCACAAAAATGGATACTCAGGTACTAATTTGGCACCACATAACAGTACCAGCTTTTTTCTTATTGGTAGGACCAAAAAAAGTTAGCACTGTGCACACATGTGAAAGCAGATGAATTATTTCAGAAAGCGCAATAATACAGACGGAGTAAAAACTACACAGAAGAATGATTTAACAGTGGTGGCGCTGCAGCACCACATCAACCCACGTCGAAAGGAAAAATGGCAGAAGTCAAGTCTGTAAATGCTTTGTGTTCGTGAAGGAGAAGCGCAAGGGTGCAGTAATCGTGCTTATTATAAAAAAAAAAAACCCAACAAAAAGAGCAAAACATAAAAACTATGCCTCAAGTTATTGTCACTTTTAGATAGATAGATAGATAGATAGATAGATAGATAGATAGATAGATAGATAGATAGATAGATAGATAGATACTTTATTAATCCCAAGGGGAAATTCACATACTCCGGCAGCAGCATACTGATACAAAAACAATATTAAATTAAAGGTTTAATAAAAATGCAGGTAAAAACAGACAATAACTTTGAATAATGTTAACGTTTACTGTACATTACCACAATGAATTTTAAATGAAACAACTCAGATGCAGTTGAAGTGCAGACGTTTAGCTTTAATTCAGTGGGGTGAACAAAACGATTGCATAAAAATGTGAGGCAACTAAAGCATTTTTTTAACGCAATCCCTTCATTTCAGGGGCTCAAAAGTAATTGGACAAATTAAATAACTGGAAATAAAATGTTCATTTCTAATACTTGGTTGAAAACCCTTTGCTGGCAATGACAGCCTGAAGTCTTGAACTCATGGACATCACCAGATGCTGGGTTTCCTCCTTTTTAATGCTCTGCCAGGCCTTTACTGCAGCAGCTTTCAGTTGCTGTTTGTTTGTGGGCCTTTCTGTCCAAAGTTTAGTCTTCAACAAGTGAAATGCATGCTCAATTGGGTTAAGATCAGGTGACTGACTTGGCCATTCAAGAATTTTCTACTTCTTTGCTTTAATAATCTCCTGGGTTGCTTTGGCTGTATGTTTTGGGTCATTGTCCATCTGTATCATGAAACGCCGCCCAGTCAATTTGACTGCATTGAGCTGGATTTGAGCAGACAGTATGTCTCTGAACACCTCAGAATTCATTCGGCTGCTTCTGTCCTGTGTCACATCATCAATAAACACTAGTGTCCCAGTGCCACTGGCAGCCATGCACGCCCAAGCCATCACATTGCCTCCACCGTGTTTTACAGATGATGTGGTAGGCTTTGGATAATGAGCTGTTCCACGCCTTCTCCATACTTTTTTCTTGCCATCATTCTGGTAGAGGTTGATCTTGGTTTCATCTGTCCAAAGATTGTTTTTCCAGAACTGTGCTGGCTTTTTTAGATGTTCTTTAGCAAAGTCCAATCTAGCCTTTCTATTCTTGAGGCTTATGAGTGGCTTGCACCTTGCAGTGCACCCTCTGTATTTACTTTCATACAGTCTTCTCTTTATGGTAGACTTGGATATTGATACGCCTACCCCCTGGAGAGTGTTGTTCACTTGGTTGGCTGTTGTGAAGGGGTTTCTCTTCACCATGGAAATGATTCTGCGATCATCCACCACTGTTGTCTTCCGTGGACGTCCAGGTCTTTTTGCTTTGCTGAGTTTACCAGTGCTTGCTTTCTTTCTCAGGATGTACCAAACTGTAGATTTTGCCACTTGTAATATTGGAGGAATTTCTCGGATGGGTTTTTTCTGTTTTCGCAGCTTAAGAATGGCTTCTTTCACCTGCATGGAGAGCTCCTTTGACCGCATGTTGTCTGTTCACAGCAAAATCTTCCACATGCAAGCACCACACCTCAAATCAACTCCAGGCCTTTTATCTACTTAATTGATAATGACATAACGACGGACTTGCCCACACCTGCCCATGAAATAGCCTTTGAGTCAATTGTCCAATTACTTTTCCATCCATCCATTTTCCAACCCGCTGAATCCGAACACAGGGTCACGGGGGTCTGCTGGAGCCAATCCCAGCCAACACAGGGCACAAGGCAGGAAACAATCCTGGGCAGGGTGCCAACCCACCGCAGGACACACACAAACACACCCACACACCAAGCACACACTAGGGCCAATTTAGAATCGCCAATCCACCTAACCTGCATGTCTTTGGACTGTGGGAGGAAACCCACGCAGACACGGGGAGAACATGCAAACTCCACGCAGGGAGGACCCGGGAAGCAAACCCGGGTCCCCAGGTCACCCAACTGCGAGGCAGCAGCACTACCCACTGCACCACCGTGCCGCCCCCAATTACTTTTGAGCCCCTGAAATGAAGGGATTGTGTTAAAAAATGCTTTAGTTGCCTCACATTTTTATGCAATCGTTTTGTTCACCCCACTGAATTAAAGCTGAAAGTCTGCACTTCAACTGCATCTGAGTTGTTTCATTTAAAATTCATTGTGGTAATGTACAGAACCAAAATTAGAAAAACGTTGTCTCTGTCCAGATATTTATGGACCTAACTATATAAGCTTTGAACAGAACTTCTCCTAAACAAGGACTTTTCTAATTTTTGCTATTTTAATTTTCTCTTTTTTGTGTGAACTGTTTTACTTTGAATTTTAACTAAAAAATTTAAAAATGAAGATATTTTGTCTGTGGAATCATTTCAGCGTGTCAGGCTTTTGTTGAATCCCATTTTTTATGTTAGAGCTGCTGAACTTTGGTAATTTTGGGAAAAATGCAGCTACAACTATATTGCCCAAAGTACTGAGACCCCCTCCAAATCATTGAATTGAGGTGTTCCAATCACTTCCATGGCCACAGGCATATAACATCGAGCCCCTTGGCATGCAGACTGCTGGCTTCTACAAACATTTGTAACAGAATGGGTCGCTCTCAGGAGCTCAGTTAATTCAAGCCTGGTACCGTCATAGGATGTCACCAGTGCAATAAGTCCATTTATGACATTTCCTCGCTACTAAATATTTCACAGTCAACTGTTAGTGGGGTTATAACAAAGTGTAAATAATTGGGAACAACAGCAACTCAGCCACCAAGTGGTAGGCCGCATAAAATCACAGAGCGGGGACAGCGCATGCTGAGGTGTGCAGAAGTCGCCAACTTTGTGCAGGGTCAATGGCTACAGACCCCCAAAAGCTCAAGAACAGTGCAGCGTAGGGAAAGAGCTTCATGGACTGAATGGGTCTCCATGGCCGAGCAGCTGCAGCCAAGCCTGACATCACCAGTGCAATGCAAAGCGTCGGATGCAGTGGTGTAAAGCCCACCGCCACTGGACACTGGAGCAGTGCAAACGTGTCCTCTGGAGTGACGAATCACGAATCCTGGACTCTGACCAGGAGAACGGTACTCACCTGACTGCATTGTGCCAAGTGTAAAGTTTGGATTATGGTGTGGGGTTGAGCTTGGCCCCTTAGTTTCAGTGAAAGGAACTCTTAATGCTTCAGCATAAGAAGCCATTTTGGACAATTTCAGGCTCCTAACTTTGTAGGAACAGTTTGGCGATGGCAATATGACTGCGCACACACCAGTTCACAAAGCAAGGTCTATAAAGAAATGGAGGAGCGAGTTTGGTGTGGCTGCACAGAGCCCTGACCTCCACCTGATAGACCACCTTTGGGATGAATGAGAGCGGAGACTGTGAGCGAGCCAGGCCTTCTCATCCAACATCAGTGCCTGACCTCACAAATGCTCTCCTGGTCACACATTCCCATAAACACACTCACCCTACACCTTGTGGAAAGCCTTCCCAGAAGAGCTGATGCTGTTAGCGCTGCAAAGGGTGGGCCAACACCATATTAAAGCCTATGGATTAAGAATGGGATGTCATTATGTGTGTGTAAAGGCAGGCGTCCCAATACTTTTTGCAAAACTGTGTATTTGTGCCTGCTTTGAGAGTGAAATTAACAACACTGACCAAATGAGGTGTAATCATATACCTTGTATTGTCAGAGGATAAATGAGATTAATTGCTTTAAATAGTCTCCTGTACTGCCCTGAAAAACAAGTGAAGCCCTTGCATTCATTCTAGGAGTGTACTGAGCACTTCTACAAATGTCCATCAGTCCAAGCGTCCACCCATTTTCAAACTGGTGCTAACAATTCAGGGCCGCGACTTACACAAATTCACAGTTACACCTATAGGACTGTGGGCTGTGGAAGGACTGCCAGTACTAACAAAAGCTGCAGCAAGTAAACATCGAGGAAAGACTGGTTTGCCTACACCTGCGATGACGTGAGCTGCTTCCATTTGTCAATGCCAATATAAAATGTATTTAGAGCTTCAGTGTGTCGAAGGACAAGACACATCTCTCTAACCCAACATGTACGGTGGTATGTAAATCACCAAAACATGCAGATCACAGGACAAGAAAACAGCATATTTCATTGGTACATACAAATCTACACACCCCGAATTTGAGTCATTTGTTTTGACATTTAAAGGCAGACTCATCAGTGTGACCCATAAGGGAAAGCACACAACAAAGAACGTGATGCTGTGTCACAGTTATAAATTTACTGAGTACAGGTAACAGCAGCCCAAGTCATTTTCAGATTCTGGATTTTTGTACAAAGACATAAATGATAACAAGGAGCAATTAGTCACATAAGAAGTTCTGAAAATAAAAGATTCAAGCAAAACTGACAAGTTTGATTTTACACAGGAAGATGGGACAAAAAAGAAAAACAACAGGACCAATTTGGAAAGTTCAAGCACCATGAGCTTATGATATTTGAATGAGTTTGACTAATCTGTTTAATGTTCCTCTTTAGAAATATTTTGTAACCAGCTAATGATACAAATATAAATCTTACAATCTTATATATACAGCAGAATGTAACAGTCTTGTATGTATGTTATCATCCAGTTGACGCTTAGCAACCACAAGGGGGCGCCACAAAGCCCCAGACACAGCAATACAGTCCACAATATAAGAATATCAATACAATAAAGAGTTTTTATTGCACAAAGCACCTTCCAATGAACACCTCTCCAACAATTAGCCACAATCTTATATATAAAGCAGACTTGCATGTCTGTTATCATCCAGTTGACAGTTTTATCATGAAAAATCTGTAGTATTATTTATTTGTTGTTTAAATATTTGTTTTTGTTAACTATATTTCATCTTGCATTATTCTTATTGTTACAATGTTGTCGTGGTAATAGAATTAAATCAACCTAATAATAATATTCATTTAATTGACTTCTTTTCGTTGTCAGAAATTCTGCATGTAAAAACTTATTACTATACCACAAAACAAAAATTAATCTGTCAATTTGTGTTTTTTTAATTATATTTTTCTCAAACAATTTAAAAAAAAAAAACATTTTCCTCCCAGGCAACGCTGGGTATTGCAGCTAGTAGCAAATATTACAAACTTAATTGATTGGCTCACTGACAACCCAGACATTAAAAACGTGTTGTTAACAGCTTTAAAGAGTTTAAGTGAAAATATCTGGAATTATATGCACATAATAATGTGTGAATTCTTTGTATTTCGTATGGAGTGTTTCTTGTGTATTAGTTTTCAGTTCCTGCACAGAAAATGTCAAGAGGATAAATGTAAAATGTGCAAATGCTGAGATACATCAGCATGTTTATATGAGTATATAATTTGAAAAGCAGGGGGTTCTGGGAGTTGAGTGAGATGTTCTTTGTATATTTCACCAAAGAGTGAGTTGAGTTGCAGCTGCACTAATAAACAACTGAAACCTGAAGTGCCTGAAAACCACCAACGCTGTTACCATTCTGATTGAAAATGCGCCAGTATACTGTGCTACCCTAGCAAAGGGTATATAAAACGGTAGACTTGTCGCTCAAAACAATTTGTTTGACAAGCCATACATTACATAAAGAAAGACCTCCTGAGGAATTCACAAGAGGCAGGCCACCAGCTACGCTCACAGCCACAAATCGAGGGGCTTAAATCTGCAACTTTCAAAAACTGAGATGACAAGTTTCACGTGTCAACAGCATCCTGTGGTGCTTTACAGGTGACACGGTCAGGGTCGAGACTGAGCGCGTGATCTTGTGCTGGTTTAGTTCTTCAACTGGCGACACCATCTTAGAGCACAGCACACGTGCAGCAGCATGTTTCACCATTTTGAAAACTTACACGACCGGCAAGTAAGAACTTCACTGTATTTTACACATAATATAATACAAATACTACTACTAATGAAATCGTACAGCAGACCGGTGATGAAAAATAAGCAGGTTTCAGGTCATCCAAATTCTGAAAGGCATTCATAAAGTAGATCCAGCAGAATTCTTGGACCTTAACAGCGAATCACACACTCGAGGACGTCAGTGGAAATTAAGGGGACTGACGACAGAAAGCACTTCTTTACACAGAGAGTTGTGGGGATCTGGAGCAAACTACGAAATCAGTGAGATGAAGCAGAAACCTGGACAGACCTTTAAGAAGGATCTAGACGAGACATTGGGGCAGCTTAGCTATTACCTATTCAAAATTAAAGAAACTATAATCCACCTTAATAATAAGTGTCAGTGCGCCCATCTTGTTGTGATGTCTCAGTCATTTTTAACAGATGGTGCATCACAAATATGAACATTGCTTTTGCAGAATTTCATACTAAATGGCGTATAACAGAGGCATACACACTGCACTTGTCATTCCAACACATGGTGCATTACAAATATTTGTAGTAAAGTTATATGTTGGTGATGCACCATCAGTTGGAATGAAAAATGCAATGCATTTTTTTACTACCTGTATTACAAAATGCATTTTAATAGATGGTGCACTGTAAACATTAATGCTGAGGTCTGCATTGACTATTTAGATTTGTACCGGTCTCAGATGGGTAGCACATCTAGTAAGAAATAAATCAGAAAAGTATCCACATGAAAATAACATATTAAATAACAGCCAGCATGGGTTTACGAGAGGTGGATGCTAGCAAACCAATCTTTTACATTGCAGGTAACCTAGAAAACCAAATCTCAAGTTGGTTAACCAGCAGGAGACAGAGTACAAATAAGAGGAGAATGGGGGCATCACTGGAGTCCCTCAGGGGTCTGTCTTTGGACCGTTGCTTTTTCTAATGTATAAAAATGACACTGATTCTGGTGGAGTTGGTCAATTTGTGAAACTCACACTACAATTGGAGCAATGAATGACACTGAGGAGGCACCAAAAATGACTCAAGAATACCTGGATGAGCCTTAGAACTGGGTGAACACCTGAAAATGCACTTTAAATGTAGAAAAGTGCAAAGTGCTACACAGGGCGACAGGAACGTCAATTATAAATACAACATGGGAGGTTATCTTAAGAGCTATTGAATACCAAGCTCAGACTCTACAATACACGTCGGTTTCTGTTCAAGGAATTGTCTGTGATAAAACCGAGCACCCCAGTGGGCCTTCAGGATTCTGCCTTAGCCACAGTGCCTCTAAAAAGGGGAGCCGGTAAGGCAGGGACTCAAATGAACGGCCAGATTCTGATTATGTCTCGTTGATTAAAGGCCTTAGGTGTTTGTGGAGTCCCTCAGAAAACATAAGCCGAGGCAATGAATCGCAACGAATACCACGGGCGCCATTTTATCGTGAAGCACCCCACTGAAAGGGTCTGCATCAGTGTTGTCAAACTCCGATCCTGGAGGGTTTCCGTTCCCAGCCACTTGCTTAACTTGAACCCAAATTCTCCTGCTAATCAAATGGACTTGCTGAGCTTGAATTATCAGAATTTTCAGATTTCATCAACAAAGGGCCACCTCACTCAGGGGTCTCCACCACATTTCCTCCACCCAGGCTCCTACTTAGCTGCTAATGAAGCCGGTTGTTTATTTAATTCCCAGTTTTCTTGGGGCTCTCATCCCACCAGCCAGACATTTCCATCGACTGCTGATTTTCTTTTGTTCGGAGTGCAGCACCAGCATGTTTTGAAACAAAGAAAGGCCCGGAAAACCAAAAAAATCAAGTCGATTAACATTAGGGAGAATGTCTGCTATGACAGCAGCAGTAATCATCTACCTCTTAAAACAATGGCTGGCATGAAAACTGGCAGGCACAGCCGCCCTACAGGATCTGAGCTAAGCAAACTAAATATCTCAATGCCAAGCAGTGCCATGGGAGTCTGCCAGCTCACTGTTCAACTGCGTAACTGTTAGATTTTAAAACTAGATTTTAAAACAATAACTTGATAGATCCTTGTGAACTCTCATTTATTTAAATTCTTAACACCAGGATATTCCTTGCCCTCTGTGCAGGAAGGATTTGGGAATGTGATGAATACGAGTGAACTTCGAAGACCTGCTGCCTTGCATTTTAAGGTCCTTTGCAGTGAGAGAAAACTTGAAAAAATGAAGGAGTGACAGCAAAGTGGGCACAAAGGTAAACAACAGTAAAGCGCGCAGCGCCCCCCCACTGGACTGTCTGCTTGCACCTGGGCACAATGCGGACAGTGAAGCCCCCTTGTGAATAACATGCTGGTGTGCAAAACACATAACAGCAGCTTTTATTTATATGGTATTTACTTTTACACGCAAAGCGCTCTACAACAAGATGAACAGATAGGTAGATAAAGGCGCTATATAACAGATAGCTAGGAAAGGTGCTAAATGAAGTGCTATATACAGACAGATAAACAACACAGGCAAGATATGAAAGGCACTATATAATAGATAGATAGATAGATAGATAGATAGATAGATAGATAGATAGATAGATAGATAGATAGATAGATAGATAGATAGATAGATAGATAGATAGATAGATAGATAGAAAAGGCACTAGATGGACAGACAGACAGATTGCTCTGAAGGGTGCTCTTTAACAGAGATGAGATATGAAAGGCACTATTTAGTAAATACTACTAGGTCAATGTGAAATGCACATATTAATACTTATCAGATAATAGATAGATAAACTTGATATGAAGCCACCATATAAGAATGATAGGCAATGTGAAGAGCACCATATAATATACATGCATACATTATAAAATGCATTATTATTATTATTATTAGCATGTGTAGTAATAAACTGATAGATGGACTTTCATGAGATTCAACAGATCACTGACAGATAGATATGAAAAGCACTATATAAATCTGATGGCATACAGACAGCCATGAAAGGCACTACATACCATACTGTGAAGAAAGCAGATGAAAGACAGATAAACAAATAAAAAGAAATCACAAAAAGCAAAATAAAAACAGAAGTATCCCACCCTGAATTAAGAACAATTAAGGCAAACCCCGTGACTCACCACACCACATGAGCCACAGGAGAGCTGAATGGACATTGAGACAGCAGTCACCACAGAGGCACAATACATTGAAGATGTTATGTTTTGTTTGATAATACTACGCCATTAGTAAAGAAACATTTGAGGATGTGAAGTGACTACAACACAGACAGCTTCAACTATTCTAAGTTGCCTTGAACAAAGGTGTCATCTACTCAACAACAACAACAACAATAACAATAATAATAATAGCGGACCGTTAATAACGTTATTGCTTTCTTAGTTGGCTCAGTTTATAAAGACACTGGATTGTGCCTCATGACGACGTCAGGTCAGTCCCCAATTCCGACTCACTGTGTGACCCTGGCAGACTTGTTGAAGTTGCTGGTGTTTACTTTAAGCAGCACAGAAATGTGTAAATACCTCACAATGATAACCACTATGAGAGACGTCATATGAAAGCTAAAAATGTAGCTGGCAACTTACATAAACTGGCTTATCTGTCAATACACACACTGAAGAACAATGGTGTTAAAAATATATTAGCAGTGCTATCTGCAAACAAAGTGCTGGATACAAAGAACTTCTTGTGCCCTGCAGAGGACTGGCACCCCAATGCATGGCTGGCTTTCACCTTCTGCCCAGTGGCACCCACAACCCAAAGCAGAAAACACAGGACACGCTTATAATGCAAGTTATTGTGTCTGTTCTTTCTGTACCTTGTGGTATCTTCCACAAAAAAGTGCATTCCTCTGCAACACTAAACTTGAAAATTAAGTTTATATCTAAAGTATTAGGAAACAACTTAATATTCATAAGATGTGGGGTAATATTATTTAGGGTGAACTGCAGATTTGTTGGCAGTGTCCCCAGCGGGGTAAAGATGTAAAGTCTAAACCATTATGTTGCTAGTTTAGCATCATAAGATGATGTTCCTCGTGAAAATGTGCTATAGACAAAATCATAAGGTTGAGTCCCCCAGAGACCTTGCGTCCTATCAGAGGAATACAGAAACAGGTGATCGATGCCTTTAAGATGCCCTGCTACAGTGTTTACATTTACTTATTTGGCTGACGTCTTTATCCAAGGTGACTTACAACATTTCTGATACAATTGCTTACATTTCTTTGTTCTTTCCAGTTGGAGCTCAGACAGGTGAAGTGGTCACAGTGTGTCAGTAATGGCATTTGTATCTGCAATTTGAAGGTCCAAAGCCTTAGCCATTATGCCACACTGCTTTTGGTGTTCAGTATGGAAAAGTTATATTTAATAAAGATATATAAATATGAATATACTGTATATTTATTTTATATATTTTATACCAAAAGCAGTATGCCTTTAAACTGTGACTGACTGCTCTGTTTCATCTTTAGCCAAGTCAGACCCCTTTCTTCTTTTTTAATAACTTTTGGTTTATTAATTTATTTACTTATTCTATTGAGCATCTGTAAGAGACCAAACAATTTTCCTTTGGAGAAGTAAAGTTCTACGGTATGTAATCTAATTTAATCAAATAGGTATTAAAATAAATATAAAATGTGCTGTTTCAGGTCCTGTGGTTTAAAGGTTTTGGATTTAAAACGTATACTACAAGGCTGCTGGTTCAACTGTATGCACCACCAAAGTCGCTTCATCTGCTAACACTCACTCCAGTTATGGAAACACAGACATCATTAGATTTCGCTTTTAACATTTCAAAGTCTCTTTGGATTAAAAGAGATTTTGGCAGAGCACAGTAAATGAGAATTGAACATCAAGGAATGGCATACAGTAAACTGAAATGAGCAGTCAAGGCAGCTTAAACTGTGTGTGTGTGTGGGGAGGGGGTTTCTGGTCCGGACTGTCTGAGCATTAGATAATAAAAAATATAAATGTTCAGTTTTAGGAATACTGCACAATTTTGGTTTAAAGAATAGGTGTCCACATTTGTATTGATTTCAGTTTAGTTTTGAATTCATTAATAAGAGAGTGTGCTGCCTGTCAAGGGGTCGGACCATAAAAATACTAAATGCATTGTCCTCCTGGGCTTCTACCTTAAACTTAATACGTTGAATAAATAAAAACTGTTTTTTTTTACGTCAAAGAAATAGAAGCCTCCCAAACTCCGAGGTCTCAATGCACTTTACAAACCGCGGGCTGATCCTTGCGTTTTAAACTTCGACAGCTTAATCAAGCTGTTGGACTTAAGGGAGAGGAGCCGAGAACTTCCTGATAGATCAGTGACTATCGAAGGCCCCCGCGACACATCATCTTGCTGCAGAAGGTCCCTCAAGTTGACAGATCCTTCAGCAACTCTAGCCAAAGTGGACTCCACATTACCCATATCGAACACGCACACCCAGGACCGACCGCGTCAAAGTGCTTGCAGACCATTCATCCACAGAAGTGACCCGTGCTCCTCGGGATGGAATCCATGGGTGTCACCCAAGGAAAAGCCGCCGCAGGACTGCAGGGTGTCAAACGGATAAGCGACGAGGAAGGGGGATTAGGGTGGGGGCGCGAGTGAGCTGCGCACATCAGCATGCAATGCACACCCACTTGCAGCAGCCGAGCGGCGCGGCACGGTCACTCACGATTAGCGGGATGCTCCTCTCCTCCCGGTGGATCTCCAGGCGGCCCGTCTGCTTCTGGCCGACGCTTTTGGTGGACTTGGGATGCGAAACCGATGACGGAGACGAATGCGGCTTGTTGTCCTGCCACAGGTAGTAGAAGGTCCCGAGGATCCATGCCACGGTTAGGATTGCGATGGCATTGGCCCTGATCCTTCGCATGGTGAGCCCATATGGAGAAGCCGGAGATCTGCGTATACGCCACACCTGGCGACCCGCACCTCACGCTGCCAGCAGCCCCAAAATGCCCACACTCAGGGTCAAACTGCCCACACTTTTTATTGAGCACGCAGACCTAGCAGTCCGATCAGCAAGATGCTACCGGAGCTGGAGGAGGGAGGCGGGGTGGGGGCAAGATGAAGGATGCTACTGCTGCAGCAGCTGTAGAGAGAGAGAGAGAGAACGAGAGCGAAAGACCCTGGTGAGGCACCTTTCACGACAAGGGATACGTGCGAGACACCCAGCGGCTCGGTGGGGCCGGAAGGCTGATGCGAAGACCCTCAAGTATAACCCGGAGCCGGGGTGCAGGCGAGAGCCAAGCAAGAGATGGCAGGACTGACCGAGCGTCGCCGCTGCTCTCTGAGAGCTGCGCGTGTGTGCGCGCTGAGCTACAGAGCAAGTGAGCGAGAGAGTGGAGAGTGAGGAAGCAGCGGGCATGGTCCTAGCGCCCGCCCTTTCACCTGCTCGGCCAGAAATCCAACCACAGAGTGCGCGTGCCCGGGCGAGCGGGCGGGCGGCGCGCGCACACACGAGCTCGGGAGTTTAGGACTGCCTGCGTGACAAAGGGGCGCTCGGCTTCTTTGTGTTAAACGCGAAGCACACACAGTGAATGAATTAGCAAATGTCACATATGCATGGGCACACGCAGCAAGGGGATTTGAGGGGTCGTCCCTAAACGACGTCATAGTATTATGACATAAAGTGACCCATGCACCCCCCCCCCCACTCCTGTCGTATCTCGTCACAAATAATTTATTTCTTGTATAGCCCAAAAGCACACAAGGAATGCCTTAATGGGCTACACATCTAACCTCCTCCCATTCCAAATAAACCCTTATCTCACTATCGGTAAAGTGGAGCTTTTAATCTGTTCAACATCTGAGCTCGCCCTCAAGACACACCAGCGTGAGTGTAACAGTGAAGCGTATCCCGACCTCTGGAAACTCGTACAGTGAGCTCTTACAGTACCGTTTGCATCTGCAACATCTGAACGTAGCATTTCTGCAATGAGAAGAACTCGGAACCGGCGGCATTCTACAGGGTGGCCCACGAAAAAGTGTCCGTGTGCAAAGAGTGTACATGAACATGCTGAAACGGGCACAGGGATGTACTGATGCACAACGAGATCACTTTCAGCATCTCCTGTAAACGTGAGTACCCAAATCTGATCGTTTTTCTCTTCACCACGTTAAGGCAGTCGTCTCGGTGGAGGCGGGCCACTTTTTAGTGTACCACGCGGGATGAACGATTCCCTTCACTGGCTGATCCTAACATTGAACCGGGCTTAAAGGTTCGTTTTGACTCTGTTCTTTGAAGCTTTTATAGCAGACCACCGTTTAGATAATGTTTCCCTCCTCTTACTTAAAAAGAGAAACTCTGCTTATGCACAAAACATTTTTTTTACTAAACCAAATTATTACTAGCAGTGTGCTCGGTTTAAGCATTAATCATGCATGCAGCCAGCTTGTAAGTAGTTTACTGTTGTGTTATTAAAGAAAAACGATGTGCCATTCTGCTGACATGAGCAGAGAGCCCACCGAGGTCCAAGTCATCTTCACCTTTCCACTTCACACATTTTCATTTTAGCAGCCGACTACATCATCTGACTGAATATGACAGCGTTTGGCTGTTCCATCATTACATTCAAACAAGTTACAAGCCATACGTTGGTGGTATGCTGACCGATGACTAAGCTCAGAGTCCGATGTTGGGTTAGCTGTTAAACGATAGCAGAGTTAGCTCCCATCATAATCGGAATCAGATATGTCATACCTCATTGTCACATAGTATCACAAAATTCATAATCCCCTGCGGTCATCAGCAGGAAAAAGATGGACTGTCCATTCCGAGTGGGAGGTGAGTTACTGACTCAAGTGGAGGTGCTTAAGTACCTCTGGGTCTTGTTCAAGATGATGAGATCAACAGGTGGATCCGGGCAGCGTGTGCAGTAATGTAGTCACTATACTGATCCATAGTGGTGAAAAAGGAGTTGCGCCAGAAGGCAAAGCTCTTGATTTACCAGACACTTATGGTCATGCATGAGCTTTGGCTGATGACCAAAATAATGAGGTCGCCTGTATAAGTGGCCAAAATGAGCTTCCTCCACAGGGTGTTTGGGCTCTCCCTTAGAGACAGGGTAGGAAGCACAGACATCAGGGAGAGGCTAGGAGTAGAGCCGTTGACCATCTGCATCGAGAGGTGCCAATGGTTGTGGTTTGGGCATCTGATACTGATGCCTCGCTGTGGAGGCTTTATGGACATGACCAGCTGGCAGAAGACCCCAGTGAAGCCCTAAGGATCACTGGGAGGATTATATGGAAAAGCCTTGGGATCCCACAGCATGACTTGGCAAGCATGGCTAGGGAAAGCCTGTATGAGCCTTACTGCTAAGACTGTTGATTCCACGACCTGGTCTTGGACAGGCAGTGGAAAACAAATGAATGCATTCTATGTGTTGTACTTCCAGATGAGCATTCATTGGTTGTCAGCTCTCACGCACACAGAGTCACCCTTACGACTTAAAATAAAAATCAAACTATAGGGAGAGAGACGCTAGATAGTCAGGCTAGACGAGTGTCATTCATGGGAGGGCGCCGATGACTGCCTCCGACCCCCCTAAGATTTAGTAAATGAAGGCAACAACTGAAAATTGCTGGAAAAGTCACCCAATGTGACAAGATCTTTAGACGAGCTCTAATATGCATTTGGTGAGGGGTCAATGCAGATCTAATGAAATATTCCCAGCTCTGATGCTGAAACAGGCTTTAATTCACACTGACCCCAAAAGTGGACTAGTTGAATTCAGTAAATGGTTAGGTAGCCCAGGTTGTATTATTGGGGTTTTGGATCCTTACTATCCAATTTACCGAGTAGTTGAATGTGCTCATCAACACATCGCCACACTGCAGCACTGTGATTAGTGACTATGACAAGCTCACCAAGGAATTTGTGTCTTCTTTACCTGAAATAACTAACAATCTTACCTCACTTGAATCTTAGACTGGAAAACAAAACCTCACTACCAAAAAAATGTTCCTCAGAGGAGCCGTGGGGAAGGCTCACTTGAAGGG
This sequence comes from Erpetoichthys calabaricus, assembly GCF_900747795.2. NCBI lineage: Eukaryota > Metazoa > Chordata > Cladistia > Polypteriformes > Polypteridae > Erpetoichthys > Erpetoichthys calabaricus. The sequence continues at coordinate 51,119,572 of NC_041409.2, forward strand.
AATTCAATCAGAAGAGACGACAATCCCACAGGGCCAGAAGCACGAGAAGGTAAGTTGATCTACCCTCCGACCTGAAAAAAAGACGGCAAAGAATTGTGTGGTTAGACCGAGTGAGGTAACACACACACACACACACACACACACACAAGAGTTGTACTGCAATGGACTCAAACAAACATTTTCATTTTTGCTCTCTAGCCCTGCCATCCATACTTGTCCAGTATCTTATTGTAGAAGTCACTATCTGGTATACAATAAAGCTCTAAGGTCTGTGTGCATGTCTGGTTACTCTGAGTCATTAGCCTTACGTGACACAAACGAAAGAGGAAGAGTAAGTGTGAGACACTTGAGGAGGAGTAAAAAGGTGTAGGAGGCATGCTGAGAGGTCCTTAAAGGTATAGCCACAGTAATTTGAATTATAAAAAAATAAATAAACAAACAAACTAAGAATATCATTGTCAGGAACATTTCATTCACAAGACGTCACGCTGCTTCTTGATTCTTATTCACCACTGAGGAGGGCCACGCTAAATTTCAAAAAGCATCTGAGGAGGCCTATGTGTTCTCCTTCCAGTTGGCGACAAAGAAGCCAGCAGTCTGATGCTCCCCTTTAAAAGAAGTGCAGAAAGAACAAGTTGGCATGGAGAAAATCATTTCTTCACTGCCGTGTGCACTTCGAGTCGTGTTCTGTGTGTTCTCTCCATGTTCCTATGGTTTCTCCTTTTTCACCTCTGAGTCTTTGGATTCTAAATGTGAGGTGTTGCTGTTTCAGTTTAGGCAGTTCATAGAAAGTGGATATTCCTGGGCAGCAGGTGTTTGCGAGGTTCTCATGTTACTTAGTTTTGGACACCACATCGATCCACCACAACATTAAAAGCACCTGCCTTGTATCATGTAGGTCCTCCAAAACGGCTCTGACGTGTTGAGGCATGGACTCCATGAGACCCCTGAAGGTGTCTAGTGGTATCTGGCATCAAGAAGTTACCAGCAGATCCTTCAGGTCCTGTAAATTATAAGGTGGGACCTCCATGTATCGGACTTGTTTTTCCAGCACATTCCACAAATGCCTAATCGGATTGAGAGCTGGGGAATTTGGAGAGCAAGTCGATACCTTGAACTCTTTCTCAGGCTCCTCAATCCATTCCTGAACAATGGATTGCATTATCCTGATGAAAGAGGCCTCTGCCATCAGGGAATACCCTTGCCATGGAGGGGTTCGCAATGGTCTGCAACAATCTTTTAGTAGACAGTACATAGATGGAGCTAAGGTTTCCCAGCAAAACATTGCCTCAGCTGGATTGAATCATCTTGCTTCTACTGTATTTCTTCCCCAGGTAAACATTGCACACACACCCAGCTGACCAGGCCACCTTCTTCCATGGTCCATTTCTGATGCTCACATGCCCATTGTACGTCAGTGGACAGGGGTCAGCGTGGGTACCCTGACCAGTCCTGCAGCTACACAAGCTGCGATGCACTGTGTGTTCGGACACCTTTTTGTCAGGGTCAGCATTAAGGTTACAGTAACTCTACTCACAAGACCTGCCATTTTAGGAAGACACTCTGACCCAGTTGTCTAGCCATCACAATTTGTCCCTTGTTGAAGTTGCTCAGATCCTTACGCATGTCCAATTCTCCTGCTTCCAATACATCACCTTCAAGAACCAACTGTTCAGTTTCTGGCCTGACATATCCCACACCAGGATGACATAATCCATGTAGTTCACTTCACTAGCAGTGGCATGAATGTTGAACTTTACTGGTGTATATGGCTCTAATTTGTTAGATGATGACAATGTCTGAGGTAGATAGATAGATAGATAGATAGATAGATAGATAGATAGATAGATAGATAGATAGATAGATAGATAGATAGATAGATAGATAGATAGATACTTTATTAATCCCAATGGGAAATTCACATTCTTCAGCAGCAGCATACTGATACAATAAATAATATTAAATTAAAGAATGATAATAATACAGGTGAAAAAACAGACAATAACTATGTATAATGTTAAATATTAACGTTTACCCCCCCGGGTGGAATTAAAGAGTCGCATAGTTTGGGGGAGGAACGATCTCCTCAATCTGTCTGTGGAGCAGGACAGTGACAGCAGTCTGTTGCTGAAGCTGCTCTTCTGTCTGGAGATGATACTATTTAGTGGATGCAGTGGATTGTCCATAATTGATAGGAGGTACCACAAAGAGAAGGACCAGGCACCAGCATCCCAATGTTTGATAGATTTTTTTGGAAGTGAAGGTCCATAAACTTTAATGTTTCACTAATCATTAGCAAAAGATGGACAAACATGGTTAGTGAGGCAAGTTAACTCTGCTGTTGTTATGCCGTACAGTGATGCAACAGTGAAAATGACAGAAAGATAAGGTCCCAGTTCTCAAACACGTGCAGCCAAGTAGCTGCGGTGTTCGTTCATGTATGTGTGTCTGTCGGCCTCTTCTGTCGCCGCTTTCATTACAACGTACAAATCAATCATTAAACTTCAGTTACCTTGTGCTCCAGAAAGGATAACTGGAATTTCAGCTTTTGATTTTGAGTTGAGTCATTTGTTCTCTTCCTGAAACCCGGGTAGTTTGAGGTGCACGGACTGGAGAAACTGGGAGGTGGGAATTTCAGGAAGAAACCCTGTGGGCGGAGCCTTTGCACACCCGAATTTTGCTACCATTCACTACAAACTTTTTAAAAGTTTTACCCAGACGTGTATTCTTGATTGAAAATCATGTCTAGCCCTGTCAGACTACTCCACTGGCCACACCTCAGTAGCTCAGCAATTTCCAGAGTGTTGCATCCATCGGAAAGGCATTTTACAATTTTTGGCTTTTCAGTGCCAGTTTCATCTCTTAAATGAAGGTGTTAATCACTTTTAAGCCACACCATCCCTCATTAATAACTGTGTATCACCTGAAAATGAGCACATCTAACTAGGCATTCCAGTTTAGACTTTGGAAAATATACACAGAAATATTGACAAGGTCAGAAAACCAACCGGCCTAATAATTGCACATGCTGTATAAAAAACTACATTTGAAGAAAGTTCATAAACCCGTTTAGAACATGCAGTCTCGTTCTAAACATGAGGTGCTGGTGGTTTCAATCCCACCAGTAGACTTTCTGTAGCCAAATTTAATGTTTAAATCTCTCTGTCTGTATTTTAACAGATGATGTCGATGTCCAAAGGTATCAAGACAACAACTTGATGGCAATCGAGAGAGAGCGGGCACCACATCCCGTTGTTTGATTGTTTTTGTGAAATAAAAGTTGCGTGAACTGACAGGATTACCAAGGTAAATTAATGTCAGCACACTTAGAAGAGATCTCTGTTATGGCCTCAGCACAATTTTCATTTCAAAATGGTTCTGTATAGGACTCTAAGAGTTTTCATTTTTGCTCTCTGGACCTACCATTCTTTTTTTTTTTTTATCATATACCTACTGGTCGTGTAGTCTCTGAGTACAGTGAAATTCTCACTGGCACATCCCACTAATGATGGCACAGTGCAGGGTTTGCATCTCGGGTCCTCCCTGTATGGAGTCTGCATGTTAATTCATGCATTTATCTCTAGTAGGATTGACTACTGCAATGCGGTGTTCACTGGATGTTCAAATTGTTCTTTATACAGCCTCCAGTTAATCCAAAATGCTGCTGCAAGAACTTTTACAAGAACAAGAAAATACAAACACATAACTCCAGTTCTCTCATCCTTACACCTTCTCCTGGTTAAGTTTAAGGCAGATTTCAAAATCCTTCTTTTAACATATAAAGACTTAAATGGCCAAGGTCCGGCTTACTAATCATGACTTATTATTCTAAGGATTAATAAAATATCAGTGGGAGGTCGAGCTTTTAGTTAGAGGGTCCCTAAACTGTTGACTGGTCTGCCTGCTACAATAAGAGATCAGTCTCAGCTTTCAAATCCCGGCTGAAGACTCACTTCTTCAGTTTAGCACACCCTGACTAGAGCTGCTGACTAACTGTACAGACTGAGCTGCTGACTAACTGTACAGACTGTATCTCTGTTGTTAGTCATTAGCACTAAAACATGATAGTTATAATTTGTTACTAACCCTCACCTATTCTATTTCTCTTCTCGGTACTCAAATGTGGCACTTGGTGCCACTGCCCACCTGCCAAGAGGTTTTGCCTGCCTAAGGTAAAGTCATCCCTGATGGAGGATCACAGGAATCATCGGGTAGAGGGATCCTCTCATCGGATTGGCTGGTCCAGCACTGACTCGACTGTGGAATGGCCAATACAGGGAGGCAGCTTGATGGCTGAAGTCTCCAGGGCTCTGAACAAATCCAAATCATATTATGTGATATTTTTATTTTACTATTATACTGTATTGAGGATTACTTGTTCTGTTTTGTGTATTGTATTGTATTGACCCCCTTCTTTTTGACACCCACTGCACACTCAGCAATTCTCTCTTTGAATTGCCTTTCCCAAGGTTTCATCAATTTTTTTCCCTACTAGGGTTTTTCCTTGTCTTCTTAGAGAGTCAAGGCTGGGGGGCTGTCAAGAGGCAGGGCCTGTTAAAGCCTATTGCGGCCCTTCTTGTGTGATTTTGGGCTATACAAAAATAAAATGTGTTGTATTGTATTGTGTTATATGCTCTTCCAGTGTTTGTGTGAGTTTCCTGCGGGTTCTCCGATTTCCTCCAACACTCCTAAGACATGCAGTTTAGGTGAACTGGTGATCCTAAATCGGCCTCTGTGTGTGTATGTGTGTGTGTGTGTGTGTGTGTGTGTGTGTGTGTGTGTGTGTTCACCCTGCAAAGAACCGGCACCCTGTCCAGGGTTTGTTCCTGCCTTGTGCTGCATGCTGGCTGGGATAGGCTCCAGAACCCGCCATGTGACCCTGTTCAGGAATGAGTGGTATAGAAAATGACTGACTGACATCCTACTAAATTGAAACACATTGTCCCTCTCCGATACCAAGATAAACAAGAATGGAGTGAAATACACATCTTAATATTTAGTGAGTTGAACACAGAGAGCACAAACTGAACCACAGATCAGCCATCGACCTTCGCAAGTGCTGCCTAGCATTGCATACCGGAAATGATTCTTCAGTGTGACTGACATAACCGAGTGGAGTGAGAGAATTCAACTCTTGAACGTCGCCTGCCAAACATGACTTGACATTGCTAACAGATCCAGGAGATGCGCTGTGGAGGACCTGGCAGCTTGTGAGGCCGAGGCCCCGTCTGTGTTTGCTGACATGACGAGAACTCCTGGGGAAGTCATGCGAGTTTGGCAGTGCTGGGAAACCCAAGCCACGGACACAGATTTTTAAAATGCCAGCGCTCCTCTTCCACAACTTGTGCACGCACCAGCTGAACAAGTAGAGATTTGTTCTCTATGGTGGTGATCCCCCCCAGGCTGCTTCGACAACTTTGAGACTTCTCTGCAGCTGCTCATCAGAGTACATTAGAGTAACAAATTTGGGTGGAGGTACTATTTTTTTATTGAAATCATTTTTTAAACAAGACAGTCCATAAACAAAAGAGCAAGTGAGGCGTGCACTGCATACATGTTTACTTGATATGGCGCCTATCCCTGAGTACGCAATTCAAAGTAACAAGATGAGATGGTAACCGATAAAGCAAATGTTACCTCACAGTCAGCAGTGGGTGAAAAACGGCTCAGTGGTGTCCTGTCTGTGTTCCCAAACTTCTAGTGGGTGGCAATTTCTAAGCCTTACAGTCGAAGCCATTATGACCCTTGACCTCTTAATGAACCCTCTTGCTGAAATCTCAGTTTGCTGTCATTTTGTTAATAAAGTCAGATTAGGACTTTCAGAATGTAGTCTGCAAGGTAACTCTGGTGACACTTGAGAATAAACGTCCTCAGAGGTCAATGCAGTCTTCTTTGTGCTGGCATCCTTTCATCAATGCAGGTGACCCGCCACCAGCCGCGCTCCCCCTAACAATGGTGGGATCTCGTCACTTCTTCACTATACAGGAAAGGGCAGATGACACCTGTACACTCTATTTTTTTTAAAAGACTGTTCCTATAAAGAACACTCTACCCAAAAACTATATAGAGTAGAATCCCGATTATCTACACCCCAATTTAACAAAGTTCCTCTTTATCCAAGGCAAATCAAACGTTCAATATACTCCTTGACTAATTATTTATAAAAGCTTTGTACTCTGCACCTAAATACCATACTGCATACCGTTAACCTCAGCTGTACCGAGTGAGCGGTCGAGGAGGCGGGGACTCTGGGAATGTGGGCGGGACTCACTCACCTTTCCCTTGGCTACTGTCAGTGTGTCGCCATTACTGTCATTTTCTCCTGCACTACTGTTTTGTTCACTTAGGATTTTTGTATTTCTACAACAATGAGGACTGCACAGAAAATCCACACACAATTTCTCGTACAGAAACAGCAATTTTGTATACTGAACAGCAGGAAGACAATAAACCTGCTGACCTTTTGGTTGCGAACTGGCAACTGCGGAACATTACCATTTTAAGGGATGAAAAGAGGCTTAAAAGTGTTACTGTGCCGTATCAGTTGAGAAAATCATTGAGTTTTCATTTATTCAAAGTAGTATTGGTCCACATTACCTTGGATAATCAGGTTATACTGTATTCTTATGTTACTTACCCCAGTGAGAATTCTTAGTCGCATGTTTCATGGAGAACAGCGATTAAAAAACGTTTCTGATAGGGAAGGAGTCTATGGTTACCAGCAGTTATCAATATGTGCATTAAAAAAATGTTAAGTCATCCAGTTGTGTGCTCCCAACATGTAAAACACATGCATTTTAGCTTAGAGATTGCTTAGTGAGTCACTTCTAGAAAACGGCACCATGACCTAAAATGGAACAGGCACAGACACACCTGAGCATCTGCATGGCAGACCTGGAGAAAATCCAACATGCAGACTCCACGCAGTCAACAACTGGGCACAGGCTCTGGACTGCCAACGTGCTGCCAGTGACTTAAATTCTGTATAACTTAGATTAGTAATTGTGAACAACATTCTCAGCTTGTCAGCAGAGGGTAAGCAATATACATAAAGAAATGAACAGAAAATGGGGGCGGTGATTGTCTTGTTCTGCTCCAAGTATGCATGCATCTTCTCCTCCTGCTGGTAGAGCGTTTCTCTGGGTACTCTTGTTTTCCTCTCCATCTCAAACACTGACAGACTTTGTTAATGTGTGACTCTTAACCTCCTTGGCGTTAACCCGGAGTGTCTCTTGGGCTCAGAATTCTTTGTAAATACGGTTAAGCTCAAGTCAGACTTGGGGTGATGAGTAACGGTCCGTTTTAAATTAAAGTGTGAAGCCCACATAATGCTTTGGGTAGTATTCTGCTGCCATCTGGTGGATCAAATAACTATTTCTATCTGTTTTGTCACTATAAGGAAACTTATCAATATTCATGAGTGGAGTGGAGCTTCAACTATAACACACGATGTTGTGCAAAGAAACTAAATCTGAACCATCAATTGAGTCAAGTGATGGTGAAGACAATGTGAATTAGTCAGACACTGACACAGATAATAAAGGTGGTGCATACGACACTGTACGACTGAACCGCTGTGATGTGTCTGATGAATTCAGTTGTGTAAAGCTGCAGTGGGGAGTAGCATCAACATGGTGAAAACGCAATATGATTGCAATTAAGTGGAAAGCCAAAAAAAGACGTTAGCCCCCTAAGCACTGTTTACAATGCAACAACTGTCGACGTTTGTAACGGGGAAATGAGGAAGTTGCTAAGCCTTGTGCTTTGGTAACCCACAATAACACAAGGGGCACGTCTGTCATGCTAACCAGGCAGTGATATTCTACCCTCTCGTGTGCAAATAGAAAAAAAATATAAGAAAAGTGTGCAAACACACACGCTGCTCCTGTCCCGTTTGTGACGTCGGGCTGTGCGTAGGTGATGGTCTCAAAACATATCACACAGAGGTCATGTACTAAATCTGCGTCAGTACAGCAGTGGACACTCCACAGACCTTTCCTACTGTATTCATGTTGACATTTTGGTATTTACATATTTCTGTTATAAGCAATACATTTTATATTGTTGGTAAAAATAAAAAAAAATCACCGTTTTTGGCTCGTTTGTCCAGGGGTAAACAGTAGTAGTAGTTTAATGTGCATGTCAGGCCTTGGATGGACTGCCATCCTACCCAGAAAATGGAGGCAATGCTGAAATCTATATGCTTTGGACACGTGTTACTGCGGCATGGTGCTTAGTGCTGCAGTCTACTGTGGGGTCATGTCATGTGGCCCCCAAAACAAAGGACATACCTCAGGCTGGTTTCGAAACCTAGGCCTTGCACTTGCAAATTCTTCAAAATTCCCTCAATTCTGAAAGATGAATGCTAGCCACCGTCACGTCTTCACTGTTACACATTCAAGTATTTACTGCTTGAGGGTTAAAGAACAAACAAATGAATTAAAAGACGAGCTTAATTTATTCACAAGAATTTTTTAACATTTTTGACTGAATGATTGCAGAGTACAGGTGACACTGGGACAACACTGTGCCAATCTAGGCTATTAAAATGGACCACACGTTTTTCTTTAAAAACTAATTCTTCCCTTTATTCCATGGATTGGGGTTTTCCTCAGCAGGATTAGTGGCTCTTTGTGATTTGCCCAAACTTTTAATTCCTGATGAAAAGAAGCCAGTTGAGATGACACCATGGAGGGACACATTTGGCCGACTCAGCTTGACTTAACACCACCACCTTTTCCAGACAACATCAGGTAAAAGACGACACATTTTTAAAGCAGCAAAAATTCAAGAAGATGAACCTAAAACTATTGGATGGCTTCAGAGATTTATCTTTTCAAGGAGGAGTCATCATGGCTGTGGCAGATTTCAAGCTTTGTGCCTCAGGCTGTCTCTTCAGTAATCACACATTTCACTAAAGGTCGGCCGTCGGCTCCTCTGCTTACACACATGCAAAGCACTCATGTAAACGATGAAGAGCAGCAAACCACCCCAGCTGTCCTCCTTTGTATTAAGGAAGTATCTTGGCGCCCATGCTGTCTGATGGCGAGATGTGGCATCTGTTGGTTGCATGTCTCCTGTAATGTGAGCCGCGGCCCAGGAAGGATACGTGAGCCCTGATCATTTTGTTATTCTTTCATTTTAGCTGTTGCACCAGATGGCTGAGATGTTGCAATTGTCTAACTTGTGCATTTAGCATCTAAAAGGGTGTTAACCTCAAGAGCAGCAATCCAGCTTTTTATACAATATGTGGAAACAGAACACTGAGCCCCCTTCTGTTAGGAACATCACCCCTCTGTGATTTACAAGTACTTAATAACAATAATGTGATAATTCTGAGTTATATACAACCTGCCACCCTGTGCTTACAAAAACTATTTGCCCTTTACAGATGCAGAGGTGGCAATTAGACAAACACTTGCACATTCACTTGGTACATTTAATACAGTGTAAATTTAAGAAACTCCATTATGAGCCCAGCGCAAATGCTCTTGCACCCAGCATCCTCTACAGAGGCCTTAGGGGAAAAAGTAAGTTCATGCTTTTTGATGTGAAACCCCAGGCTAGCGTTGGATCAGTACTAAAAAAATTTGCTTCAGTATCGATACCAACTTTCGGATCTCAGTACCAGTACCAAAGTGCTTTTGAAACAAACAACGGATAACTAGCACCCTGCTTCAGTCCCCCAGCCCTCAAAAATGGGCCCCTCCCTGCTTGGCTGTACTCCACAAATCATTCACAAGAGTGCAACTACCCCTTGGAGTGTCCAGCATGCTTCTACCTCTTCTTCTTTCGGCTGCTCCTGTTAGGGGTTGCCACAGCGGTTCATCTTTTTCCATATCTTCCTGTCCTCATCCTCTTGTTCTGTTACACCTGTCACCTTCATGTCCTCTCTCATCACATCCATAAACCTTCTCTTAGGCCTTTCTGTTTTCCTCTTCCCTGGCAGCTCTATCCTTAGCATCCTTCTCCCAATATACACAGCATCTCTCCTCTGCACATGTCCAAACCAACGCAACATCGCCTCTCTGACTTTGTCTCTCAACTGTCCAATTTGAGCTGACCCTCTAATGTCCACATTCCTAATCCTGTCCATCCTCGTCACTCCCAATACAAATCTTAGCAACTTTAACTCTGCCACCTCCAGCTCTGTCTCCTGCTTTCTGGTCAGTGCCACAGTCTCCAACCCATATAACATAGCTGGTCTCACTACCATCCTGTAGACCTTCCCTTTCACTCTTTCTGATATGTCTGTCACAAATCACTCCTGACTCTCTTCTCCACCCATTCCACCCTGCCTGCACTCTCTTTTTCTCCTCTCTTCCACAATCCCCATTACTCTGTACTGTTGATCCCAAGTATTTAAACTCATCCACCTTCGCCAGCTCTACTCCCTGCATTCTCACCATTCCACTGACCTCCCTCTCATTTACACACAGGTATTCTGTCTTGTTCCTCCTGACCTTCATTCCTCTCCTCTCTAGAGCAGGGGTGTCAAAATCCAGTCCTGGAGGGCCGCATTGGCTCCAGGCTTTCATTCTAACCATCTTCTTAATTAGCGACCTGTTTTTGCTGTTAATTAATGTCTTTTGCCTTAGTGTTAAATAATTTGACTCAGCAGCCACAAAACAAGCTGCCACATGAGCAGCTCACCTGTGCCCATGACACAACATCTGAAAATAAAGAAAGGTGAAGGTCTCCGTTAGGTTGATCTCTCAGGTCATCAAAACATTTTGATAGTGTTCTTAGAAAAGACAGAAAATGAACAGTTGTGGAAATGTCTGCTGTGGTAGAATGAGAGCAGCAACAAGCCATGGGATTAAATAGCGGGTTTAATTAGCAACAAAATGGGGCTTCTAATTTAGAAACTGGCTGGAGTGAAACTGGTTGGAGTTTGAAGCTCGAATTTAGGTGGTCATCTGTCGGCTTGTTTCATGTCTCATTTCTGTTTGGCTATCATTTAATGAAGAAACAAATCAGTTCAGAGGACTGAATCCTTAAAAACAGGGCTATTAAAATGAAGGGAAAAGGAGTTCATTAGCAGAGAAAAATGGTCACTGATTAGGAAAAGGGCTAGAATGAAAACCTGCATCCACTGTGGCCCTTCAGGATCGGAGTTTGGCACCCCTGCTCTAGAGCATATCTCCATCTCTCCAGGGTCTCCTCAACCTGCTCCCTACTATCACTACAGATCACAATGTCATTATCAAACATCATAGTCCACAGGGACTCCTGTCTAATCTCGTCTGTCAGCCTGTCCATCACCATTGCAAATAAGAAAGGGCTCAGAGCCGATCCCTGATGTAATCCCACCTCCACGTTGAATGCATCCGTCACTCCTACCGCAGACCTCACCACTGTCACACTTCCCTCGTACATCTCCTGTACAACTCTTATGTACTTCTCTGCCACTCCCAACTTCCTCATACAATACCACAACTCCTCTCAAGGCACCCTGTCATATTCTTTCTCCAGGTCCACGTGCTTATATAAAAAAACTTGTTTGAAGAGCAGAGGTGGGCGGTGGTCTTACTTTGTGATTTAGAGCTAGATATAACACACATAATAAATGTAACAGCAGTAGGAGACCCCCCACATGGAGCGCCAATAAAGACTGAGTGTGAGGTGCTTGAAAACTGCCTTTTCCTTTAGGTGCTGAAATTACAACAATGCTGGTACTCTAAGATCTTTAAAAACTGCAGAGTACTGGTTCACCATGCAGCACTACCTCAGATATGAGCTTACTAGCAAAGTAACAAAGTCCACAGTCAATGGCAAGCAAACGAAAGGGGACTTTTGATGAATTACAATGTGTATGTCAGCAAACTTACAAATGGAAGATATAAAGTACTGTGAAAAAGTGTTGTGTCCCCTTCCTGATATCCGCTATTTCTGCAAAATCTGTCACAGTGAATGGCTTTGAATTTTTAGACACAATATTAGAAAATGGGAACCAGAGAAGGCATAGCCCACCATTCCTAAATTGCTACTTAAAATATTGAAGTAAGAAAGTTATCCAAAAGCTATTTGGTCTGTGTGAAAAGGTCATTGCTCTCTTAGTTATTCACTTAAACAGCCTCTGCCAGCCCGTTAAATCTCCCCATATACTGACTGTCACCACGAAAGTGACGTTGACATCATCACAAGGTCTAGAAGAACACTGGGCTTCGATTACAGTAGGGGTGTCCAACTCCGGTCCTGGTGGGCCGCAGTGGCTGCAGGGTTTCATTCTAACTCTTTTCCTAATCAGTTTTCACTCCTAATTAACTCCTTTTCCCTTTGTTTTAAAAGCCCTGTTTTTAAGAATTCAGTCCTCTGAACTGATTTGTTTCTTCATTAAATGGCAGCCAAACAGAAATGAGATGTGAAACGAGCCAACAGATGAGCAACTAAACTGGGATTTCAAACTCCAGCCAATTTCACTCCAATCACTTTCTTAATGAGAAGCCGATTCTTGCTGTTAATTAAAGCCGTTATTGAATATCATGACTTGTTGCTGCTCTTGTTCTACCACAGCAGACTGTTGAGTTTCTGGTTTTTCTAGGACCACCGTCAAGATGTTTTGGTGACCTGAGCGGACCATCATGACCAAGACCTTTACCTTTCTTTATTTTCAAGTTAGCTGGGCTCGTTTTGTGTCTCATTATTGGTAAGCTGCTCATTAAGGAAAAAGAAACAACTAAGGGGTCTGAGTCACGTCAATTAAAACGAAGGCAAAACAAGTGAATCAGCAGCAAAAACGGTTCTCTGATTAAGAAGATGGTTAGAGTGAAAACCTGCAGCCACTGTGGCCCACCAAGACTGGAGTTGGACACCCGTGGATTACAGGAAGTACCAAAAAAGATCCAGAATAAAAAAAAAAAAACTAAAAAAAAACAAAAAGCAGTTGAATCCTAGCAATAAGGAACAGGTTACAAAGCCACAACTATGGCTCTGGGGCTCAACCCCAATTATATCCACATGGTTAACATTTGGAGCAGAATTAAATCCTCTCTGTTTTTGTCTATGTGTCACAATGAATTGAGATCTTTACATAAAATGTAAGTTTATATAAAGAGAGCCAAAGTAAGAACAGAACATCATTTCTAAATTACTACTTAATATATTTAACCTCCTTGGCATTAGGCCTGACAGTGACTCAGTTAAGGAATTGTATGCAATTCTGGTTATTCCCAAGTCAGAATCGAGGTGATGTTTAATGATCCCCTTTACATGTTTAACCCTGAAAAGGTGTGGGACAGTATTGTACTGCCATCTAGTGGATTGAATAACATCATGCCACAATAAAAGGCCATGAATATTTCAATGCATTTTGCCTCTCTATGGTAACTTATTAATATTCATGAGTGTGGTGGAGCCTTAAAAATAAACAAAATCACACAAATGCCTGTAAACAAGAAGCTGCAAAGTCAGTGTTGGTACAATGAAACGGAACCATTAGTTGAATCACGCGACAGAGACAACAATGTGAACTGGCCATCAGATGTTGACTGATGAATACGGCACTGTAGGACTAAACTGCCATGACATGTCTGGTGATTTTAGTCATGTAGCGCTGCAGCTGTGTGCAGTTTCTACCTGGCAAAAGTGCAACTTGCAATCAAGTGGAAGAGCAAAAAAAGACATTAGCCCCCTAAGCACTGTTCATAATGCAGCAACTGGGGGAAATGTAGACATCATTGAGCCTTGTGGTGTGGTAGCCTGCAATAACCTAAGAGATGCATTGATCGTACATACCAGGCACTGGCAATCTACCTCCTCATGCTCAAGGAACAGAAAAAAAATATAAGAAAAGAACGCAAAGAAACACACTTCTCATGTCCCAACTGTGACATCGAGCTGTGCGTCAGTAGCTGCCTCAAAAATCAGTACAGCAGTGGCCACTAGACATGTCTTTCCTACAGGATTTTTGTTGAGTTTTTGGATTTACATGTTTGTGTTACCCGCAATAATATGTTTTATTGTTGAAAAAAATTTTTTTTTTCATTTTTCTGGGGGTAGACATAATGCTACGTAATAAGGTTTTCCAATACCCCTGATGCCCCCTTAGTTATTCACTCAATCACCTAACCAAAGTTTCTTGCTAATTAAACTCTGCTGACTGAACACAGCCAGACCTGTTGAATCTGAACCTCCCCACATAAAGACCCTCAACCATAAGAGTGAAATTGTTGCCACATGTTTCCCCCAGCCCCAAGATCAATAGGCCTCAATCAAATGAATATTTAAAAGAGATCAGGATAAAGTTTCTAAGGCTCTGGCACTCCAGTACACCACAGTGAGAGCCATCATCTCCAAAAGCAAAACATCTGGAACAACGGGGAATCGTTCCACGAAAGGCTGGCCTTTAGCCTAAGGACAAAGTGACAACCCATTCAAGAAGTCTTCCAAAGAACTGCAGGCCTCTCTACATTCAACTAAGTTCAGTATTCATTACTCCATTATAAGAGAGAGACGGAGTAAAAATGGGAGTAGCAAGGCAGGAACCTCTGCTGTACAAGAGTAGCATCACTGCTAGAAACCCTTGGATGATCCCCAAACCTTTTAGAAAAATGTGCTAAGGACAAGCGTGTCAAACGTGTTGGAACTGTTTGGATGACTCAGGCGCCACTATATTTAGTGTTCAAAGGTAAGATCATGAGACCTCCAAGAATACCCGGACGTGGGATAGTGTGGGGATTATATGCTGCCTCAGGACTTGGAACTCTCAACCATTACAAAGTGAACTATGAATTTTGTATTTTACCAGGATTTTCTTAAGACATCGTCCAGTTACCTGTCCATAACCTGAAGCTGAAGCATTATTTGGTTATGCAGCAGGACAATAACCCAAAAGACAAAAGCAAGTCTAACACTGAATAGTATAGGAGAAACAAAATTCACGTCTCACTGAAGTTCTGACTTGAACCCAATAGCAGGACTGGAAATGCACACATACAAACCTCCATGTCTCTGAATGAAAGAGTGGGCTACACATGAAAGGCTGATATCAAATAGAAAGGGTATAGTTGGAATTAATGTAAGTATTCAAACAATGGGAGCAAAAATGTAACATGTTGGATAAGATCTTTCCTCAAATAAACAAAGAAATGATTTAAAAATGGTATTGTGTGTCTGGGTCTCTTTTTCTAATACTGCATTTCATGTAAAGGTCTGAGATCACTTACTAATTAAACTATTCAACAACAATAGATATTATGAATGTGTATTTTTTCATGAGTGTCCTACCATCTGACAGGAACGCAAAGTCCCAGAAGCACCCTTTGGCACTCATAAATTGTCGTCAAGAAGCCCTACATCTCACTGCCACCTGTGTGGGCTCTCCATTGTGTCTCCAGCAGTGATTATTATGCTCAAAAATAACAAGTACCATCTTCTCATTTTTAGCACTGGGTTCTCTGTGCTTCACAGGCTGACTCGCACTAGATCTTCTGTGACACCTCGGCCCAGAATCAGGTCATCTGTGAATGATTTTTTTTTCTCTTTACCATCAAGAGCTGACAAATTTGTAAACGGCTTCCGCTGAAAATAATTTTACTAATTAGTGCAACAACCATACTGCTGGCACTCATGTTGGTCTATTAAGTCAAATCTGTCTGATGCATTTGGCTTTATTAATTTTGCACAAGACGACACATTCAGGCGTCTGAATGCTCTCATTGGATTTCAGCCATTTGCAAAAACTCATCTGCACAGTCAGACAATGAAAAACATAACAACATATGAGTCAAAAATTGGCATTGTGTCATTTGTAGCTGTAAATAACTTGAAAGTTGGAAGGAACAATTCATGTTGTTTATCTCTGGGCTGCTTGGTTCCACTGGGGATGGTAAAGGCAGAGAAAACATTCAGTATAAGACACTAGGAAAGGAAAAGAAAAGGGATAAGACGGAGAAAAACGGAGAGAACAAGGAGAATGTGGGAAACCATTGGAGGAGCAAACCAAATCGGTGAAGATGGTTCCTCAGATTCAGCATACATTCCAGGAGAACAATGATATCTATTTATTCCCAGTATAGGCTTTAACACTAAACGGACAAAAAGCACCCTCATGTGATTGCTAAACGTCTCATTCCTAACCAATGGGTATTAGCATGGAGTTGGCCCTCCTCTTTGTTGCAATCACAACTTCCACTCTTCTTTTCACTTCATTTGGTAACACGGAAATGGTGAGATGCTTCCATTTAGCCATGAGAGTCCTAGCAAGGTTGGATACCAATTTTGGGTTTACAGTGGGCATTCCAGTTCATCTGAAAGGTGTCTGTTGGGGCTGAATTCAGTGCTCCAAACAACCCAGTCAAGTTCTTCCCCACGATTTCAGTATGAGCTTTGTCTTATGCTAAAACAGCAGCAGAGTACCTACTGTTGACACAATGTTGGCAAGTTATGATCCTCTCAAATGTCACTGTATGGCTGTAGCATTAAGAACGAAGGGACCTCATCAAACTTCATGACAAAGAGACCCAGCCCAGTATTCCTCCTCTACCGAACTTTCTTCTGGTATCTGCCAGATGGTGAAGGTGACTCCAGAAAACGTGCCTTCTTTGCCCCAACAGCAATGAAGTCTGACACTCCTCAAGCCAACAGCTTGAGTAGGGGATGATGGGATAGCAGGCTGCTTGCTGCTAGTGATGATCGACACATTTACAAGACAAAAGACACTGAATGGACTGAAAGGACTATGAATTACAGTAATTGGTTCAGCTTGCATGGCTTACCAGTTTGTAGCCGAGATGTTTCTGCCTCACAATAGCAGAACTGAAGAGTTCACCAGGGCAGAAATCTTACTTGTAGGAAAACTGCATCCTATGGCCATGCCATGTTCAAAGTCCTTGAAAACGTATTATGACCCATTCTACTGCCAGCACTTGTCCATGGAGATTGCAGGGCTGTAGGCTTGATGGGTGTGGCAAAACCAGCAGTCATTTAGAGTACTGTTTACTGGGTCACCAGAGTGTATCCCAGCACCCTTACTTCGTGTTCTCTCTTTGGTGGAGAACACTGCTATCAAACTCTTCAATATTGCTGTCAGTGTCTTAGTTCAAGTAGACTCTAGTGTTGAGCCCGTCTCTTCTGCTTTCTACTTTATTTTGCACCTCACTTCAGATTTACCGCCCTGCCTCTTTTGTGTTAATTCCACAACTTTTTCTGATCTCACGTTTTTGACTTTTTGTTCAATACGACTACATTTTGTTTCTGACGACCACCTTCTTGGTGTCTTTGTCGCCCTCTCACAATAATCCTCAGACATGCTTTGTATCCTAACAACCTCAAGTCACACACAACAAACACCAGGCCAACTCAGGTTCCAATTACCCATAACTTTTGACCAAATTGCCCTGAAAAAGCCAACCTGCCACCCTACTCAGAGCTCCAATATGTCTTTCTAGACATTAATCTGAACCCATACAGCTGGGAAGAAGCAGTGCATCTAATCACTGAACCTCCATTTCACTTAGACATATCAGTTTTAACCATCTATCTACTTAGCGGTTGGTGCATTATGACATTACAGGGCAAATCACTATATGCAGACAAGTTAGTAAAGTTGCAGTACCCGCATCGAAACCATTCAAACTACTACACTTTTGCAGATCTAACCAACATGGTACCATATGTGATGCCCTGGGTGCCCACAATCTTGGTATCTTCCATCCCCAGGACATCGATAGTCATAACTGAGTCATAATAGTCATTAACATGGACTTGGGCTAATGAGGACACAAACAACAAGGAAGGTGCAAAATGTGCACAGTACTTTGTAATAAAACAATCATAGCGTCTAAATTGCAGGGCAATGGTCTTCGAGAAATAAACCATACAAACAGTGTTTGTGAGTTAGTCAAAATCAATCAATAAATAAAGCAATAAAAGTTTTAAAATCGATGATAAAAACAGAGTCAGAATCAGCTCAGTCCCCAGTGCTTCCATCTCATCTCGCCTTCCTCATTCATTTCTTCAGGTATGCTCAGCTGGGCAGAGACACCAGTGAAAGTGGTCCAACATGACTGCCATCCCAGACACTTTCTATCAGGATGCTCTGAGCCAGACTCCCTAGTCCCACCACCTCCATCGACGTCAATAGGACCCTTGTAGCACACCATTGCTCTTGCTCCCAAGTTCAACAGGAGCGATCCAATCTGCCACCGCTCCTCGACGGGGCTTTTCTGACCGTGTCACCACATTCCTCAAACTACTGGCTACAGCCCAATTCTATTCTCGTTTCCCTTTGCTTTCTTTATCTTTCTTCATTCTTGATCACCTCCTCTTATTCTTCTGATCTCTTCTCAGTCTCTTTATACCTTTGTGGGTGTTGGTGCTTTTCCTTAATGACCCGTGGAGCATCAATGAGGAAACTGGCCGAGCCGATCGTGTTTGCACATGAGCAATTGTCCAATTGTCCCTAATGAACACCCTGTGGCCACACGGCTTTCCATCTGCACCAAGTGGGACCCGTACTGTCTTGCGACTAAAATTATGCACCTCTACTGCCCCTAAAACACTTTACCACACTACTCTATACCAATGTTTTAATTATTCAGGCATCAAGCATGGACCTGTCTTCAGTTCCTGGAGAAGTCACTGCCTGTGTCGAGTCTGTACCACCAATACATCAAGATTAGTAATGTGACCTCACAGATTCCCATGTTTCTTTCCACCGCCCAGGAATGTTCATGTTGGATTATGTAGCCTGGAGTGATCTGTGATGGACTGGCATCCCGCCAGTTATTCTGGCTAATGCTTTTGGGACAGGGTCCAACCCGCCAGCCATGCACAATTTACACGCTCAAGTTCTGATCAGCTGAAAAGGTTATATTGGAGAAAAACAACAATACATGCTGGTTGTTCATGCGTCTTTCTCAAATTCTTCTAATTGTTTTTGTTTTCTTTTCTCAAATTCCGCCGGTGGAATCGCTGAACTAGCAGTCCAAGGTATTTGGAGCCCATGTGCCAGGTCACTTCTCAGTCAGCAGTTCAGCAGGAATGCCTCCAGTTTTCTAACCTGGTGGCAAAAAAAAAAATTCTCTGCAATTCCAGGAAAGGCCAAGGTAGTGGTGGTAAAATCTATTAACATGCCGACGCTGAATCCCACACGGAAATGGGACCTCTGTTTTCAGGGCCTGGTGAACAAGTGTGTCTTGTGACTGAAGAGCAGCACGGTGGGGGCCCAGGGGATAAAGTGGTAAGATCTCCTCAGCGAATGACTTGATCTGCATGGACCCTCATGGATGAATAATGGTAACAATGGAGCTCTGACTGTGAGGCATTCACGATGAAAGCTTCAGCACTAACGACGACTTTAAAGAATTGCAGTCATGCTGCGAGTTTTAGGCCGATAGGCTACACAATTGAATGTCTGGAGCCATGCAGGGCTATAATCGCTCAATATTTATTCCTGTTTTTATAGCTGAAGTGCTTTGTTGACTTAAACTCTCTGAGTGGCAGACATATACGCTGTACTGTAATATTTGCATGTCATGTCGTTTTTCTGCATTACACCACATAAGAACGGGCTTTGACTCTCTTGCTCGACGTGTTCATATTTGTTTACTGTTTTCCACCCTGTACTCATTAGAGCAGACGTTGCGAGACCTCAGCAGTGATTCCTCTAACCCCACTTGCAGATTGCTTTATTTTAAGCTTATCTTGTACTGGATTGGATGTTCTCTTTGTGGAGCTGGGAAAGGAGTAGGTATGCGATATAAAAGGAAGCGTAAGATGGAATGCTAAAGACCTTGTTTGTATGTTTTTGTAATCGGTAGTGTTACCTTAATGTTGCATTTAATCATTCAAAGCAGGTTTAGTCTTTCAGCTCTATCTGTTATAACTAAAGTTGATGTCATATTATTCACCTTCTAGTCGTTGGGTATGTCAAACTTGCCGGCTGCCATTATATTAAATTAGATAAACTCTACTAATGCCACAGGGAAATTTAGAATTTAGAACTGCCTGTCTCATTGATGGATTGTGTCAATTTCCACAAACATGGACATTCCACTGGACATGTCAAATTTAGCAACTGCTTGACAACCCACCTGCAGTTGTGCTTGCCCTTTTTCCTGACGGCACCAGAGCTGTTTGAAAGGTTAACGGGTATGGCGAGCAATCTCTGCACCCCCTTTTTTTTTTCTTTAATCAATTCTGTTGTGGTACCTAAAACATGAGACATCTTAAAGTACCACGACAAACCAGCTTCTCCTCTGTTTGTGAGGTCTACATCACCAGCATGCCTTATTTTCTGGCACTGGATTATAAGCATTGTACTTCAGGAAGGGCGCTCATTGGCTGTCAGCTCTCATCACACAATAGTCCAGGACTATGACAAGTCACAGCATCGATCTGTTGTTAGAACATTGTAGCTTATCATCATATAATGACATTTGACTTTTATAAATCACAACTTTTGTTTTTCAAAATTGCTCAGGAGGCTAGGGTTATAGTGGCAAAGCACTCGGGAGGGAAGGGTTCAGAGGTCTAACATATCAGTATATAATTACTTAATGTCAATTTGCAGCTTAATTCTTTAATGTAAACTAGGGGTTGTCAAAGTTGGTCCTGGGGGGCCCACTGTGGCTTCAGGTTTTTGTTCCAACCAGCTACATAATCACCTGATAACGCCGATCTCAATTAATTAGCTGTTGTTTGTTTTTCTCTTCTCTTATTTTACATTAAGAAAGCACCGCAGCATGATTTTTACATTTATAAGACATTTAGGAAAATTTCCATTTTTGCTAGAAATTTAAATGCTTAACCCTCTTTTGTTGATTTTATTATATTTTGTCCTTTCTCTGTGCAGTTTGCTCCCTTCATTGTATCTTAATGATGATAACCAGCAGAGCAGACAGCCAGGCAAACAACACTGAATCATGAAAGTCTGCGACTACTTCAGCGTTAGACCCACTAATTAGAAAATAATGAATTAATTAAACAATTAGAACACCCGGCAAAAAATAGAATGAAAATCAAGATGAAAATATTGTTAAAAAGAAAAACATATACTGTAAATGCTTGGTAGATTTTAATATATATATATATACTAGGGGGCTCTGCCCCCTGCTCGCTTTCGCCAATTCCTGGGTTTGGCTAACCAAATATATGAGTTTGTTATTTTCATGGGAATTGTTACGTAAGCATTATTTTCACTTTTACTTTAAAACGTCAGTAAAAACAATATTTGGAATTAACTTTTCGTGAATAACGCATTGAATTTTGATTCTGTGTTTGGACTTACATCGTGACAACGCCACGTATAACTGCCCATGAGTGAATATCGTTTCTTTGTCTCTAATAATGTTTGCCCCTGCACTTTGTTAATTGTCATAGAAAAGCTATTCTAACAGGAAACTGTAAACATTTTAATACGAATGGCATATCAAGATTTCCTTTGATGTCTAATGTTATCCCCTGAAGATGTACTACTTTACCTTTCTTGTCGCTGTTAAAATTTTACATGTCAGAATTGTTCGACCAATTTTGAATACAACTAATTTTGTCCTATTGCATAGCCCATCACTCAGATATAAATTACGCAAGAACATTACGACACATCCTTCTTTCAACAGTAATTCAGCTGGTGGAAGACCGGACGGTGTTAACGGTTGTGGATATTCTTCGGGATATTGTAAATTGATGTTTTCATCTTCTGCACCATCACCACCAACTGCTTCAGCATAGTCTATTGATACGCATTTAACCAATTTGCTGTGTAACTGATCGACAATTTTCGCATTAATTCATTTGACTTCATTGTTTCTCGCTGCCATATTTAAATGAATGGGTGATTCTAAACTGGATCTTCGTAAGTGTGTGTGTGTGTGTGTTCATAAGTAAACCCTTTAATGGATTGGTGTCTGTCCAGGTTAAGTGCCGGAATGCACCTGATGACCGTGGTCTTGGTTGAAAATAGTTGTAAGTAGGGCGTGACTTGAAAAAAATATCATGGTGAAAGTCTCCATCTTGTGGGACTTCCTTCCAAAAAGTCTCTCCAAAAAGTCACATCTCATTGCAGGATTAGTCTTGTCTTGTCCCAAGATTTTTTTATTATAATATTATAATATATTTATATATATATATATATATATATATAGTATATAGTTTTACTGTCAAATAATGCAAAGAGTACGTGACACGTGTTTCGACCCTAATTCTGGGCTCATCAGGCGTACACGCTCACTGCACTCCCTCTCGGGAATCGAACCTCGGATGTCAGCACTAGAGGCGAAGCCCCTAACGTTGTGCCACGGAGCCACACGCAGTGTCGCGTACTCTTTGCATTATTTGACAGTAACACTATTTTCAACCATTCTATGATCTGCTTCCCGCAACTGAAAGAGGGCACCGTGGCGGATGTTAGCCGACTTGCTGACCAACCACAAGCGTTACCTGGTTGGTAACCATCCACATAATTCAGGTCGTCGAGACTCAGTCTACGAATGCAATGAATGTAATATATATACATATATATATATATATATATATATATATATATATATATATATATATATATATATATATATACACAACAGCTATGCATTTCACTTGTTGAAAACTAAACTTCGGACAGAAAGGCCCACAAACAAACAGCAACTGAAAGCCGCTGCAGTAAAGGCCTGGCAGAGCATTAAAAAGGAAGAAACCCAGCATCTGGTGATGTCCATGAGTTCAAGACTTCAGGCTGCCATTGCCAGCAAAGGGTTTTCAACCAAGTATTAGAAATGAACATTTTATTTCCAGTTATTTAATTTGCCCAATTACTTTTGAGCCCCTGAAATGAAGGGATTGTGTTAAAAAAATGCTTTAGTTGCCTCACATTTTTATGCAATCGTTTTGTTCACCCCACTGAATTAAAGCTGAAAGTCTGCACTTCAACTGCATCTGAGTTGTTTCATTTAAAATTCATTGTGGTAATGTACAGAACCAAAATTAGAAAAAAGTTGTCTCTGTCCAAATATTTATGGACCTAACTGTGTATATATATATATATATATACATATATATATATATATATATATATATATATATATACATATGTATATTGTGGACTATGGCCGGCAGCTTATCCCGGCCAATACCCCCAAGCCGCCAGGTGGAGCCCTCCCTGCAACGTGGAGATGCCCCGGGTTCCAGCAGGGCATCATGGACCTTGGAGTTTCCCTTCCTAACCCTGCTGGATACCATGGGGACTGCCAGGGGACACTGCAGGGAGGCCCAGGGACTTCTATTTGCCTTATAACCCGGAAGTACTTCCCAGTCGAGGAGACAGAAGCAATGATGTACTTCCGGGTTGAAGAAAAGGAGTTTTCACCTGAACCGGAAGTGTTAAGAGTCACATGGACTGAGGGACAGAAACACTTCCGGGTCAAGAAGCATAAAGGGACTATGGGTAACCCCAGCAGATCAAGCCGGAGTTGGGAGGGAGTGCGACAGAGCTGCTGGGAGGAGTGGAGGATTGAATATTGTGATTGTTTATTGGATTAGTGTGGAGTAGTGGTGCTTGTGCACAGTATTATTATCATAAATTAAAAATATTGGACTTGTATCAGGTGTCTGACGTGTCATCAGAGGGTTCAAGGGGATGAGAGCGCCCTTATTTGCCACAGTGGCGTAGTCGGCAGGATTCTCTGGCTGTCGGTTTGGCAGAGGAACTGAGTAAAGAAATAATTCTGTGTACAGAACCCAAAGACATTGTCACGACATGCGGGGAAACAATTGGAATCCACACTGACGCAAGCCCTACAGACAGCACTGCAACACCAGAAAGCTTCACTAAACATCGGTCCGAGATGGGAATAATCCGGGAAAAAGAATGGGGGTGCCCAAAAGGAGCAGATTACCAATGACGCCACACATCTATGGACATACCTGGTGGGAAGTGAAGAAGACAGGGCAATGATCGACGCTGAGAGGAACATAGCGTTACAGCAGCGGGATGGCTGTCGGACATTGGACACAAAGGACAACCTCTTTGTACACCGGGAACACCATCGGAGTCCAGAGGTATGTGCCACAAAAACGTCCGTATTTTAGTTGTTTTGCAGGAGCCTGTCTTCTCGCATCTGACGGTGAGTCGAAAACATACTTCCCACCTGAGCAAGATGGCTGTGATGACGAGGGGTCTGGCCAATCTGGGAGTCTGAACTGTGGGATCCTATTTGAAACGAATAGTCACTTGGACTATCCTGGGGCAGGCTGGGGAAACCAAAAGGACTACAAATGGTCACCTGACCAGGATGGGGTCCTTTCATTTGCCAAAAGAGGACACGTGATCGCTCCCACAGGATTGTGGGAAGGAGAACGTCAGCATCGGTCCATAGGTGAGGTCGTCATTTCCCCAACGGAACCAAGCACCCTGAAGGGGAAGGGGGAGGCAAGCGAAGCGACGCTAGCCACGAATGATGGTAAAAAGGAACGGGATGTGACTGAACGGTCCGCCGCTAAATTTGAAAAGGCGGATCGCAGTCAGCCAGTGGCGGCGACCCGTACCTCTACCGTGCGAAACTCCAATTCCCAGGAGCCTGTGCGAGTCCCAACAGAGCAACGGCCGAAGCGCCCTTGAGAAAGGTAGAGGAATACCTACGGCGGTTTAGTCGGGATTCTCCCGTATTAGTTGATTTGGCGGTACAGGTGAGTATTACCAGTACCGTACATAATACAGGGACACAGAGTGATTCGGGCCCGCGATTAATAAGTAGCGGGTGCCAAGTAGCTGCGGGCCCTACAAAGGAGTGTGGTGTAATGACCGAGCCTCCGTTGGAAAGATCGATTGGACCGGAGCAGCTGAATATTGCTGTCTCCCAGAACGATGAGATCCGAAAGACAGCGGGGCCGGTTATTTACAGGTCGAAGGGGGTGCAGACAGTAAAAGGGCTCTCTCTTTCCCATAGAGAGACCCAAACTGTGGACAAACCCCAGATTAAACAGGGGATCCTAAAAGAGAAATGAGGGTCTCCTGACAAAATGGAAAAGGGAGCAGAGAGTACAAGGGCAGCTGTGGAACCCTCCTCAGCGAGAAAAGGGGTGGAACCCGAGTTTCCGGACTGTTTCCAGTTCCGCAGAAGGAAAATAGCAGGAAAACAAAGGCAGTGTTAAAATTGCCGCCAGCCAGGCCATATTTGCCAAAACTGTCCTTGGAGAACGGGGAATAGAGTGTCCCACTATTATGTTGTTCCCCTAGGTTCTCCAGGGACTACTTTAAACGGAATGATCAAGGTCCGACTGGAACCCCCTCCTGGAGGAAGACATCCCTCGCGAGGCTGGACGCTTTGAACCATGGTTCTTCGCTGAGGGGGGAATATTATGGACTATGGCCAGCAGTTTATCCCGGCCAATACCCCCAAGCCGCCAGGTGGAGCCCTCCCTGCAACGTGGAGATGCCCCGGGTTCCAGCAGGGCATCATGGACCTTGGAGTTTCCCTTCCCAACCCTGCTGGATATCATGGGGACCGCCAGGGGATGCTGCAGGGAGGCCCAGGGACTTCTATTTGCCTTATAACCCGGAAGTACTTCCCAGTCGAGGGGACAGAAGCAATGACGTACTTCCGGGTTGAAGAAAAGGAGTTTTCACCTGACCCGGAAGTGTTAAGAGTCACATGAACTGAGGGACAGAAACACTTCTGGGTCAAGAAGTATAAAGGGACTATGGGTAACCCCAGCAGATCGTGCCGGAGTTGGGAGGGAGTGCGACAGAGCTGCTGGGAGGAGTGGAGGATTGATTGTTTATTGAATATTGTGATTGTTTATTGGAGTAGTGTGGAGTAGTGGTGCTTGTGTACAGTATTATTATAATAAATTCATATTATAATACTTGTATCAGGTGTCTGACATGTCGTTTGAGGGTTCAAGGGAACGAGAGCACCCTTATTTGCCACAATATATATGTATATATATATATTACATACTGTATATATACTTTACCAAAACTTAGTTTTCTAATTTCTACATTTTTCCCAAAACACAGAATCTGGCAAATAACAGTTCAATTAATTAGCCCAGGAGTCCAATTAAATATAGAAGCTGGTAGGAACAAAAACCTGCAGCACAGTGGGCCCCAGGACAGACACTGAGAACCCCTACTGTAAACCAACTAGCTCTATGCAGGTAAAGGATTTTGAACACAGCAAGACATTTTATAATCTGAAAATAAAGTTTTTCGAAGTTTTCAGGATCCTTATTGTTGCATGTACAGAGTCCAGTGCTGTGTTAATCAACATACAACACATATCTGGGGCCACGATGGGCAAGAACAACTACCTCATCTTGAATACATTTGCCCTACCTGAAAAAATCTCATGACATAATGAGCGCCCCGTTGATCAGTTCATGACAGCCATACGTCTACATCTAGAAGGCCCAATTTACAACGTTGTATTTGGGTGCAGATCTGCTGTCAAGACAAGATGTTCTTGATGATGGATATTGGAGCTCCTAATGGGTAGAAATGAAAGGAGTTCGGCACCTCTACAGTTGAAGTTACGTTCTAAAGCCGAATTTAATGTCTTCTGACTGACGTCTAAAACTACACAAAAACTAGGAATTTATAACTCAAGGAATCCTTTCATTTACTTTTATTTCTCATTCCAAGTTCTCCCATGACATTTTGGTTTTGTTACTGGTGTTGACAGTTGTCGGGGGAGTGATCCTGAAGTTGCATCATATGATGTCATCAGTGCAACATACTGGGACACGTCGTCCATGATTGAGGATTCTTTCATAATGATGTTTTTCTTTTCCTTTTGGTTTCTGACAGTCCAGTAAATAAATATCAACTCTCTTTATGAATAAGATTAATGTTTGGTTACGTGTTAACTCCCTGGTTCTCAACTTAGCACCATGTTATTTGACTGCTACAATTGTTACAAAAATTGGTCGACGTCCTGGTTATGACTTTTGCCATTCTCATTATGACTTACCTCCTAGTTCCAATTGTTATGGCTGCCTTGCCTGTGCAAGTTGAACAAAGTACTCTATTATAACTTATTTTTGGCTTCATTTGAATTATTTTTAAATGTCTAGTTTGAATAGGCAAATCATGTATGATGTTATTCCAAATTCCTACAAATGTAAGAATAAAGAACTTTTTGAAAAACAAACAGAAGACAAAAATTTGGTTAACAAATATTAATTACCCTACAGCAACCATAGTCAGGGAAGCATACTTATATATAAATACACTAAATGACAGATTAGAGATAAGATTATTGTTCTTCCACAATAACACAAACTGTTTGAAGTCAATGTGTGCAATTACAGTAACTCAATCCAAATTACAAAGAAGGTTGAATACAAGAAAAAGCCCAGAAGGAAGGTTTAATTTTAAACAAACTCGCTCACCAGGGGGCTTCAGTGCCAGTGGTGGAAGGTAACATTCAGTCAAGACAGAGGAGCACAGCCAGGCAGTGCAGGACCAGGCATGATAGACTTACAGTCATGGCCGAAATTATCGGCACCCCTGGAATTTTCCTTGAAAATGCACCATTTCTCCCAGAAAATTGTTGCAATTACAAATGTTTTGGTATACACGTGTTTATTTCCTTTATGTGCATTGGAACAACACAAAAAACAGAGAAAAAAAGCCAAATCTGACATCATTTCAAACAAAACTCAAAAACCGGGCTGGACAAAATTATTGGCACCCTCTACTTAATATTTGGTTGCACGCCCTTTGGAAAAAATAACTGAAATCAAGCGCTTCCTATAACCATCAACAAGCTTGTTACACCTCTCAACTGGAATTTCCGACCACTCTTCTTTTGCAAACTGCTCAAGGTCTCTGAGATTTGAAGGGTGCCTTCTCCGAACAGCAATTTTGAGATCTCTCCATAAGTGTTCAATCGGATTTAGATCCGGACTCATTGCTGGCCACTTCAGAACTCTCCAGCGCTTTGTCTTCAACCATTTCTGGGTGCTTTTAGAGGTATGTTTGGGGTCATTGTCCTGCTGGAACACTCTTGACCTCTGATGCAAACCTAGCTTTCTGACACTGGGCCCTACATTGCACCCCAATATCTTTCAGATTTCATGATGCCTTGCACACAGTCAAGGCATCCAGTGCCAGAGGCAGCAAATCATCCCCAAAACATCTTAGAACTTCCACCATGTTTGACTGTAGATACTGTGTTCTTTTCTTCATAGGCCTCATTCTGTTTTCTGTAAACAGTAGAATGATGAACTTTACCAAAAAGCTCTACCTTGTTCTCATCTGTCCACAAGAGGTTCGCCCAGAAGGATTTTGGCTTCCTCAAGTACATTTTGGCAAACTCCAGTGTGGCTTTTTTATGTTTCTGTGTCAGCAGTGGGGTCCTCCTGGCTCTCCTGCCATAGTGTTTCATTTCGTTCAGATGTCAACAGATAGTTCAAGCTGACACTGTTGCACCCTGAGTCTGCAGAACAGCTTGAATATGTTTTGAAGTTGATTGGGGTTGTTTATCCACCATTCGGACTATCCTTTGTTGCAGTCTTTTATCAATTTTTCTCTTCCATCCACGTCCAGGGAGATGAGCTACACTGCCATGTGTTGTGAACTTCTTGATTATGTTGCACACAGTGGACAAAGGAACATGAAGATCTCTGGAGATGGACTTGTAGCGTTGAGATTGTTGATATTTTTCCACAATTTTTGTTCTCAAGTCCTCAGACAATTCTCTGCTCTTCTTTCTGTTCTCCATGCTTAGTGTGGCACACTCAGACACACAACAGAAAGGTTGAGTCAACTTTTCTCCATTTTAACTGGCTTCAGGTGTGATTGCTATATTGCCAGCACCTGTTTCTTGCCACAGGTGAGTTCAAACGAGCATCTTATGCTTGAAATAAAATGCTTTACCCACAATTTTGAGAGGGTGACAATAATTTTGTCCGACCCATTTTTGGAGTTCTGTGTGACATGATGTCAGATTTGGCTTTTTTTCTGTTTTTTTGTGTTGTTCCAATGCACATAAAGGAAATAAACATGTACAGTATATACAAAAACATTTGAAATTGCAATAATTTTCTGGGATAAATGGTGTATTTTCTGGGAAAATTCCAGGGGTGCCGATAATTTCGTCCATGACTGTATATGGTCCTTACTATCTCACACACACACACACACACACGCAAAGCAACTCTCTGTTGGTGAATAACAATTTCTCTTTTTCAACAATCAGTCTCCCTAAAATGTCAACTATCAATATACAGTAGCTGTAGCCCATCTGCTTCAAGGTTTGACATGTTGCGTGTTCAGAGATGCTCTTCTGTATACCTCGGTAGTAATTGGTGGTTATTTGATTTACTGTTGCCTTTTTATTAACTCAAACCAGTCTGGCCATTCTCCTCTGACCTCTGGCATCAACAAGGCATTTCACCCTGAGAATGTCAACTATCTCTGGTTCTTTTTCCTTTTCTGGACCATTTTCTGTAAACCCTAGAGATGGTTGTACATTAGAATCCCAGTAGATCAGTAGTTTCTGAAATACTCAGACCAGCCCGTCTGGCACTAATAACCAAGTCACGTTCAAAGACACTTCAATCCCTTTTCTGCCCCATTCTGATGCTTGGTTTGCACTTCAGTAGGTCATCTTGACAATGACTGCAGGCCTAAAGGCATTGAGTTGCTGCCATCTGAGTGGCTGATTAGATATTTGCGTTAAGAAGCAGTTGAATAGGTCTACCTAATAAAGTGGCTGGTGAGTGTGTATATGTGTATGTGTATAATAGTCTATATTATATATATACTACAGAAATTGTCAGAAAAAAATCGAAATGTAGAGATGTCAGGTAATTGAAAGGAACTACTCTGGGCATCTCCCTCCTTAGAGGCTTCGTGTTGCCAACATGTTCAGCTCGCTTGTGCCTTTGCGGTGGAAGGAAAAGTAAAATGGATACCATTTTTCCGATGTTAGCGGCTAAGCAACTTTGTCTTTCTTCTGATGTTTAATTTTGTTGACGTGATGGCCTCGCTTATGTTATTAGAGGCTAAGCAAGTTTTCCATTTCCTCGGAGGCAGAGCCCTTACCCCAACTCCACCTCTCACTTCTGGGCTGGACAGACACACACTTCCACCGATAGACATTTATATATAAGATATACACATACATACATACAGTATATATTGCCACACACATGCGATTCGGAGACATCTGAAAGGCCTTAAGAATAGTACTACCATGCCAGACCAGGGGGTGGCAAGCTGCTCTAACTCTCTTTCTCAATCTTCTGCAGATCATACACGGGAAATCTCGCCAGGTCCCGGCGCCATGGATGATGTCAACTCTGTTTCCGGCGCCAGTGATGATGTCACTTCCGGTCCCAGGTTTTAAAACCACAATCTTTTCCTATTACATTCAGTTCTGTTTTGGATTCGAACCTGTGATCATCTCAATCAATTTAAACCCATTTGCAGCCAAGGCACAATATACGGGTGACTGCCCCAAACCTTTTTATGTCTGTGGTTGTGACGATAGATAGATTGATTGATTAAAGTAAAGTTGACTGACAGACTCACTCATCAACAAAAACAGTATTTCCAATTTAGTTAAAAAGCAACAATTTATCAGGATTATACATATAGGGCAGTAAGCTTCCGCTAAGAAACAACATTTTGATATATTAATAATTAGGGGTAATCCCCCTCCACTCAATAGAAAAATAAAACACAGCAAAATGAAATGCTTTCACTGATTTGGTTTAAATTCTGTGACATAGAAAAAAAACAAATTAGCAGAACATTTTTCTTTATTTGTCAATAGTTTTTTTTTGGCCGAGATTTATTAGTATTATGCTAACATTTATGATTTGTATATGCTCTGTACTTTGCTGAGAGCATCCATCCATCCATCCATTTTCCAACCCGCTGAATCCGAACACAGGGTCACGGGGGTCTGCTGGAGCCAATCCCAGCCAACACAGGGCACAAGGCAGGAAACAATCCTGGGCAGGGTGCCAACCCACCGCAGTGCTGAGAGCATGCTTTATGCACCCCTAGGATGGAGCAGAAGCGATTCAGTGGCCAAGCCAACAGCACCACTAACCAATCTGGTGGATGGACAACTGAAGAAGAATAAGTGGTGTACTGGACAGGGAAAAAGAGATGGGATCACGATTGGTGTGTACAGTCAGGTAGGAAATGGATGGACAAAGTTTGGCAAAGATCAAAGAGGATGCAGAGCTCAGTAGTTGGCATGCACGCTATAAACCTTGAGTGCCAGTGCCAGACGCTGTGGCTGTGGTGGGCGAGAGAAGCAAAGATACAAGTGGTGTCCTCGGGTCTAAGACGAGCCAGGAGTGAAGCAGTGGCATTGGGATAGGGGTATAGATCTCAGAAGGTTAAGCCCCTGACTTTTTTCTCTATTATATACATTATCAATAAGTGCTAAGTCCCTGATCTTTTTGTCCATCATACACAATATAGGCAGGGTGCATGATGGATGGGGCAGCCAGCAATAGCAAGAGGGTCACCATTTTAAAAACACATAAACCTTTTTTTAACCCAAATACAAAGAAGCAACTAATACTTCTGCTGGTGTTGTATACAGAAAAGCACTTTAGTTACTTCTGACACATCGATTAACTGACAGCACTATACCTCAGGCCCATTGTTCACCACACGTCCTGGGTGAAGCCAGGTAACACAGCTAGTGTCTAATATGTGGGTGAAGGTTTTATTGGTATTGACTTTCACGGATGCTCTTTTTATTCTCCACCTAAAATGTATTGTAGTCAAAACTTTATTAGTAGTCTGATTAGGTTGGGACCGACCCATTCTAACTATGGCTTCTAAAACACGTGAATCAGACTCAGAACCTGGAGGGCTGCAGTTGCTGCAGCTTTTCTTTTTATCCACTTTCCTGATCAGAAAACAATTCATGCTTCTAACAGAGGCCTACTTTTTGCATTGTTTAAATGACTTGTTTTGTAAGATTCACAAACCTTAATTGTTTCCAACAGCCAAAACATTACGAGTTGAAATGCAAGCCAACAGAATTCTGGGCCACAAATCAGTTGTATGGTGCTCTCGGAAAAAAGAAAACCATTGACATTGTCCTGTGTGGCATAATGAGAGCACCGAGAAGCCATAAATAAAATAATGACTTACATTAGCAGTGAGAACTGGCCTCTAATTGAGAAATTGGTCAGAGCAAAAATGATGCCCTCGAGTAACTGAATTTGAGACCCCGAGTCAGTGGGTCATCTGCTTTGTATCTCACTACCGTTTGGTTGCTGGTTAAGGAAAAAAGAAACAATGAAGGGTTATGAAAAGCAAGTCAGTTCAAATGAAGGCAAGACGCCTGCAGTATTAGCTGCAGTGATTGATTACTAACTCATCAAATGCAAATTGTAGCCCTTCAGGATCTGAGTTTGACATCCCTGCTCTAAAATGTTAATTTAGTTTTGGAAATCCTCATACCTTTTCTGTAAACAAATTATTGTGCATCTCTGACTGTTTCTTCAAGGAAAAATTCAGGTCATAAAATGGGTGGCCTTCATCCAGAATTTCCTCAGCTAGGTCTTCCCAGGTAGGATGGTAAACTGCTACTGAAAAGGAATCTGGAAAAATCAACCATCATAGACTAGTAAAGTATGAACAATCACATTTATAAAGTAATGTAGTTGAGAGTCAATAAAAAAAGAACAACTAATTCTATCTCATTAACAGTATGCAGAATATTCAAAAGCATTTTTACTTTCCTTTCTCCACAGGATGAAGATGGATTAACAGCCTAACTAGCACACTCAGTTCGAATACTCCTGCAACAGTAAAGACTTGACAATAAATCCAGTTAGGGGAGTCAAATACTGTGCGACTGTCAGCATTTGAGTGCACATTACTCCCGCCATTCCTAAGGATTTCCTCTTTGAAGCCCAGCTTGGTCCCACAATTCAGTTCTGCCGCCAGTTTGATAAACTCACAAAAGGATCGAGTCAGGCTGAATCAAGCCCATGGGTTAGGATACAGTGAAACGGTACAGCAATAACAAAACAAGGCTTCAGTAACTGCTGAGCTTAAGGAACAACCCCACCAAACAGGTTGTTGTGTATCTGAAATGGCAAAATATCATAAAGATTACGCCAATGTGTAAGATCGGAAAAGTGTGACAGAATTCTGCAGCTGATCATTAAAATCAAAATGTAACCAAGTCCATTTCCCTTTCAATTACAGCGAGTGAAAGACAGTAGGGTGCTGAAGAGAACCTCCAATCCGGAGCACTGAGCAGATGGGTTGTTGAGAAGCCGTCTGGGAGTTGGTCGAGAACACTACCCGGTCTGGCAGGGTTGTCAGGTCATGAAAAAAATGCCAGCCCAAGGACAGCTCCAAACCTGCATAGTGGCACAAGAAAACAGCCGTAATACCTGACTTGTACAAACCGACTCACCGAAAAGCGGGGGCATGAACCCCCCTTGGAGATTTGAGAGCGGTGTATTAGGTACATACTACGGACACTCCGGTCAGGTTTCTTATGGCTGATACCGATCACCAATTTCATGTTACTTCATCAGCTGATCCCAATTTTTTTTTCCTTTATCCCTTAAAATTTTTTTTTACACTAATCACCTGCATAACCAGATACATGGCAGCCTTGCCCCTATAATAAACTGTATTTTTATTAGTAAACTATAGAGCAAGGGTGTTATCTGTTCATTTTTTATTAACAAACTGAAACTCTGTAGGCACTGTTCAGTGACCGTACAAATACTAAAATAAATAAAATTTCCTTGAATTACATACTTTAATAAAATATGTATGAAAATATGTATCCATAATACATACAACATAAAAAAAATTAAAATGCTTCTCATAATTATAAGCTGTTGAATTGTTTATTTTTTCTGTAAAACAAAGCTTAATTTTAAATAAAGGTAATTTTTCACTAATATATATATATATACATACAGTACTGTGCAAAGGTTTTAGGCAGGTGTGAAAAAATGCTGTAAACAAAGAATGCTTTCAGAAATATAAATAATGATTGTTTATTGTTATCAATTTACAAAATGCAAAGTGAGCGAACAAAAGAAAAATCTAAATCAAATCAATATTTGGTGTTCCTACCTTTTGCCTTCAAACCAGCATCAATTCTTATAGGTACACTTGCACAAAGTCAGGGATTTTGTAGGATTCTAGTCAGGTGTATGATCAACCAATTATGCCAAACAGGTGCTAATGATCATCAATGTCACACGTAGGTTGAAACACAGTCATTAACTGAAACAGAAACAGCTCTGTAGGAGGCTTAAAACTGGGTGAGGAACAGCCAAACTCTGCTACCAAGGTGAGGTTGTGGAAGACAGTTTCATGTCATGGCAAGATTGTGCACAGTAACAAGACACAAGGTAGTTATACTGCATCAGCAAGGTCTCTCCCAGACAAAGATTTCAAAGCAGACTGGGGTTTCAAGATGTGCTGTTCAAGCTCTTTTGCAGAAGCACAAAGAAACGGGCAACGTTAAGGATCGTAGACACAGGATTTGGCCAAGGAAACTTAGTGCAGCAGATGAAAGACACATCAAGCTTATTACCCTTCGAAATCGGAAGATGTCCAGCAGTGCCATCAGCTCAGAACTGTCAGAAACCAGTGGGAACCAGGTACACCCATCTACTGTCCGGAGAAGTCTGGCCAGAAGTGGTCTTCATGGAAGAGTTGCAGCCAAAAGCCATACCTCCGACGTGGAAACAAGGCCAAGCGACTCAAGTATGCACGAAAACATAGGAACTGGGGTGCAGAAAAATGGCAGCAGGTGCTCTGGACTGATGAGTCAAAATTTGAAATATTTGGCTGTAGCAGAAGGCAGTTTGTTCGTCGAAGGGCTGGAGAGTGGTACAATAATGAGTGTCTGCAGGCAACAGTGAAGCATGGTGGAGGTTCCTTGAATGTTTGGGGCTGCATTTCTGCAAATGGAGTTGGAGATTTGGTCGGGATTAATGGTGTTCTCAATGCTGAGAAATACAGGCAGATACTTATCCATCATGCAGTACCATCAGGGAGGTGTATGATTGGCCCCAAATTTATTCTGCAGCAGAACAAACATACAGCCAAAGTCATTAAGAACTATCTTCAGCGTAAAGAAGAACAAGAAGTCCTGGAAGTGATGGTATGGCCCTCACAGAGCCCTGATCTCAGCATCATCGAGTGTGTCTGGGATTACATGAAGAGACAGAAGGATGTGAGGAAGTCTACATCTACAGAAGATCTGTGGTTAGTTCTCCAAGATGTTTGGAACAACCTACCAGCCGAGTTCCTTCAAAAACTGTGTGCAAGTGTACCTAGAAGAATTGATGCTGTTTTGAAGGCAAAGGGTGGTCACACCAAATACTGATTTGATTTAGATTTCTCTTTTGTTCATTCACTGCATTTTGTTGATTGATGAAAATAAATGATTAACACTTCCATTTTTGAAAGCATTCTTTGTTATATATATATAGGGTGGTGCAGTGGTAGTGCTGCTGCCTTGCAGTAAGGAGACCTCGGTTTACTTCCCGGGTGCTCCCTGCGTGGAGTTTGCATGTTCTCCCCGTGTCTGCGTGGGTTTCCTCCCACAGTCCACAGACATGCAGGTTAGGTGGATTGGCGATCCTAAATTGTCCCTAGTGTGTGCTTGGTGTGTGTGTGCCCTGCGGTGGTCTGGCACCCTGCCCGGGGTTTGTTTCCTGCCTTGCACCCTGTGTTGGCTGGGATTGGCTCAGCAGACCCCCCATGATCCTGTAGTTAGGACATAGCGGGTTGGATAATGGATGGATGGATGGATGTGTGTGTGTGTATTTTTTTATATTATATATATATATATGCACACACAGAGTGAGTCAAAATCATGTTAACATTTGAATGGCAGGAACAATTTATTCACAAAACATTTTTTTCAAATGTGCAAGATGATTTACAGGAATGTCTCACCCTGTTCGCCATCATGTTCAACACACAAAAACTAAAGAGCAGCAGTACCAAAAATAAAAGTGTTTTTATTGCAGAACTTTTTACTGTTTTAACATCTTTGTGTGCAATGTCTACTAATGTCATCCTCATGGGTGATTTTAACATACATGTTGACGTGCCAACTGATGCACTGAAAAATGATTTTAATGAAATCCTTGACTGTTTTAATTTAATTCAATAAGTCAACTTTTCGACTCATAACAAGGGTCATATTTTAGGCTTTGTTTTCTGCTCTGGTATCACACCTCACAATCTTATTCCTACTGAATTACCTATCTCGGATCACAAAATGATCACATTTGATGTTAGCTTACCTCTCAGTAAATCAAAGGTTCAGCGTGTAATTTCATTTTGTAATGTCAAGCATGTAAACCCAGAGACCTTTATACATTTATTGCAATCCCAGCCTGTTTCTCCTTCCGCTACCACACCATCAGAATTAGTAGACCATTACAATGCTGCTCTGTCTTCTGCCTTTGATACATTAGCTCCCTTAAAAACACGGACTGTTTCATTTATTCGCACTTTTGACGATGCGGGTTCCACTCCATACTCCCATCTTCCTTCTGGGAGCTCTGAACCCGACACCGTCAGTAATGTCACTGATGAGCTAGGCAGTGAGGCATAACAATGAAGCAAGGTGATGGTGCATAAAAGTGCTTTTATTATTACAGAAAACAAAAACAAAGTGTCCAAAATAAAGTGCAGTGCATCAAAATATGTCATTAAATAAATAATCCATAAAAACAGGTTAAAATCCATTAGAAAAAAAATCTTTTTAAAAAACAACGAGGGTAAAACGATGGCTGGAAGTTGTCCCTTTTAAAAATAAAGCCCGGTGCCTTTCTTCTACTGGTGACTCCCCTGCTTCTCCCATCCAGGCAATGCACCAGGGGAGTCACCCTAGCTGCAGCTGACCTGCTCTGCCTTCTGATCCGGAGGCTTCCTGATCCCTGGCTTCGGTTCTGCTCTCCCCAGACAGAGACTTGGGTTCCCCAGTGACCAGGATGCTCACACTGGGGAATCCACCTCCCAAGCCTCCTGACTCCCGCTGTCTTCCGCGGCAAGCCATCCTTCTTCCGGTCACTCCCGCTCTTCATAAAATGCTCAGCGGGAGCGACCACAATCGACTGCCCTAGGCATTGGCCAAACACCCTGGCTCACTGCTCAACTGCCCTTGAGCCTGCACGCACTCGCTCGCACCGGCTATCCTCTCCCTGCTTCCAGCCTTCTTCTCCTGCAACCTCCGTTTGTCTTTTCTTCCCTTTTCCCTGCTAACCACCTTGCGCTTCTATTTATCACAGGGACGTGGATCAGGTGTGGCAATCAGCAGGTCCCGGGAACAATTACGGATGCAGACGATACCTCTCCTATGCACTTAAGCGAGGATTGCCTGCATCACAAATTCCCCTGGGAACCGCTTCCGCCACACTACCACGCCCCCTTCTCTAAGCCGCGAGTGCAGCGATTATTTATTTAAAAAGTGGCCTTTTTGACGTGAGCTGTGGACCTGCTACACCACATCACTGCTCCCTGGTTTACATCTGAACTCCGTCAGCTCGAAGCCACGGGCAGACAGTTGGTGCGCCCAGCTAAAAAGACGGGTCTTGTACACAAGGAAATGTACTCAAATCATATGTTAAAATACAAAAATGCTTTCTCTGCTGCCAAAACTGTATACTATTCTAACATTATCAATACAGGAGGGAAAAATACTAGAGCTCTTTTTTCTACAATGAAAAGGCTAATTACACCACCAGAAAATGTTGCTTACCGTAACCTCTCTGTTAAATACCGCTGCACTTTTTTTTGGATTTCTTCAGCTCAAAAATTGAAAAAATCCACCCGGAACTTGCTTCCTCTATTACTGCAGAAAATGACATACTCTCCACTCAGTGGCGTAGCAAGGTCTGGTGGCATCCGGTGCGGAGTTTAAACTTTTCACCCCCATGTCCACCAAAATATAAAATGAAATTTATTGAGAAAGCAATTTTTTTATTTAATTGGTTAAGTAAAGAGGGCATAATGTTAATTATTTTGTAAACAAAAAAAAAAGTAAAATGCCTTTTTATTAATAAGGAATAATGCAACACAGTAACCTGTTCTATATCCACTGAACATATTACACCTATTGTCTCTCAACTTCACTGGCTCCCTGTTAACTACACAATACAATACAAAATTCACAACCTTACCCCCCCCCCCCCCCCCTCACTGATTTCCTACAGACTTACACTCCCTGTCACTCACTCAGATCCTCATATGCAGCTCTACTTTCTGTACCACACATCAGACTCTGTTGTATGGGAGCTCGAGCATCTCTCATAATGCTCCTCAACTCTGGAATTCTCTTCCCTCTCATATTCGTCAGCTCGATTCAATAAAACAGTTTAAAACTGCCCTCAAAACTTATCTTTTCAAACTGGCATACCAATTGTGAATTTTGCACTGTTACTGCCTGTTATCTTTGTTTGTTTGCCAATTATTGCTTTTTGATTTATCATTCTCTTGTTTTAATTGTACTAATGTTGTTTAATTTCATTGTAAGGTGACCTTGAGTGCTAAGAAAGGTGCCTAATAAATAAAATGTATTAATTTTATTATTACCATTTAAAGCACGGACACACATTTTACGGGGA
The DNA here is from genome assembly GCF_900747795.2 of Erpetoichthys calabaricus. Taxonomy (NCBI): domain Eukaryota; kingdom Metazoa; phylum Chordata; class Cladistia; order Polypteriformes; family Polypteridae; genus Erpetoichthys; species Erpetoichthys calabaricus. The sequence goes on from NC_041409.2 coordinate 51,158,113, forward strand.
ATAGATGATACCACAGTCCGTATTTTGTCCTTCAAGTCATTGATATCACAAACTTTCCTGCTATCCACGCGCTCCTTCACCATACCCCATAACCAGAAATCACAGGGTGTCAAATCAGGGGAGTGTGGAGGCCTGGCAATGGTCCACCATGAGCTGTCCATCGACCTGGAAAGGTGTGGCCGAGATAAAAATAATCCATTACTGTTAACATAATTACTCAACCCTATGTGTGTATATTTTATACATATACAGTATATTGTCATAGACGGCTGCACAGTCTGGATGCCTGGGACGTGGAAGGACCGGGAGAGCGCCAATACCTCCCCCGGGACACGAGAGGGCGACTGCCCTGGGGTGCAGGGGAGCCACATGATCGGAGTGTGGAGGCTCCACCCAGTTGGGGCATGTGGCCACTGCCAGGGGACGCACAAATATTCCAGGGAACATAGACTGCAGCACTTCCGCTACAACAGGAAGTGCTGCTAAGCCCAAAAGCAAATACACCAGGTGTGCTTCCGGGTGCTCATGCAGCACTTCTGCCACAACTGGAGGTGCTGCAGGAAGCTCGTCAGGAAGCACCTGGAGCACATCTGGGTACTGGATAAAAGAGGCCGCCTCACTCCATTCAAGGAGCTGGAGTTGGGAGGTAGTGTGATGGAGCTTTGCGAGAGAGGAGTGGAGGCGGCAAGAGAAGAAAGTAATAAGGACTGTGAGTGATTTGTACTGTACTAGAGGAAAAACAACAATAAAAGAGTGTGTTTTGTTGAAGCTGTCTTGGTGTCTGTTTGTGGTCGAGGCTGGTCTTTCACAATATATAAATACAGTATATATGTTATGGCCAAAGCCTGAAATCGGCCAAAGTGGGAAGTGTCCGGCCAAAGCAGGAAATGGCCAATGTCACTGTAAATTGACCAGCCAATGTCCGATCTTTACATTGATTTCGGGATTTGGCCAGCCAGTTTGTGAAATAGCATGGGGCAATCGGACCAAGTCGGAAGAAAAAAGGCATTAGTAACAATTTGTTGCGCACTTAGTAGTGCAATTGTATTGAGTGTAGCCTTGGCGGCTCTTGTTCAGAAAGTGGATGCCACTTGGTTGTTTTACAATAATTAAGATTAGGTATATAAGTAGGTTTCATATTTCTGTTATCATTTTAGCCCTAAAATAGTGACTTAACATCAGGGACCTATTTTATTGACCTTAAGGTTAGCGTTTGGGCGAGGGGAAGGCCATCTCAAGTGGCGTCCGCTTTCTGAACAAGACCCGCGGACAGTCTTATATCAGCATATCGAATTTTGGCCAGGGAGTTCTCGCCACTTCACGAAATGGCTGGCCAAAGTAGCATATAGCATATACACTGGTCATTTCTAGTAATTCGGACTTTGGCCACATCACTCGGCCAAAATGCGACATAGCCGGCCAATTTGGGAACTGGCCAAACTTCGGGTTTTGGCCATAACATATATATATATTATATACAAATATAAATATATCTGCTCTATATATTTAAAATCCAAAGCCTAAAAGCGCATCGATTTTATGTGACGTTTTTATGTCACTTTTTGTCATGCTTTAAATCGGGTTTATTTTAAAACCTACATATATATATATATATATATATATATATATATATATTTGGTGTCATTCTTTTCAGAATTTATTGAAGTTTAATATGATGTTATTAGATTTTCAGATTATTATTCCGGTTTTAAATTATAAACTAAAATATCAAGAAAGTCATGCATCGAGCATAGTTGACCTCAGCTTAACGGGAATGCTTCAATCGGTAAGAGAGTAAATATTTTATTCTCATTTCATGATTTTTACTCCATTAAATAATAATTTTTCTTTAACATATTTATAGAATTTCGTGATTTTGACTCCAATAAGATAATAATTTTTCTTTTGTACATTTACAGATTTTACTAATAATCTGGCTGCAACTGGGGGTTGGGCGCCAGGGGGGCTTGCCCCCCTAGTAAATATATATAAATGCACTTATTGGTTTTAATCATTTTATATCATTAATTTCACTACAGCTTTTTTGCTGATAAAATATACATTTACTATATTAATACAAGCATCGTTTCTTCAGTGTATCAGCTACATATTTGTAATTCTTGAGCTGTAATTATAAAATATGGATTACAGTGATCCCTCGCTATATCACGCTTCCACTTTCGCGGCTTCACTCTATCGCGATTTTTTCTCATACACACTTACGTCACTATGCATGCGCTTTCTGAGAACTTTTGTCTAAGCCCCACGATGGCTCCTAAATGTGCTGCTTTTTCTAAGCCTTCTGACAATGAAACTAAGCGCCAGAGGAAGATGCTTACCATCCAGGAGGTGAAATTCTTGGATATGATCAAAGATGGCAATACCCTACAAAAGCCTCCTCACGCATACGAAAAGACAGCGCCAGCAACTGCCTATCAAGATGTTCTTCAGCCGCGCACCCAGAGCCTAGTCGTAGTACTCCTTCAGCGGAAGAAGACAACGACGCACTTGCTGAAGATACTGCACCACCTGAAGACTCTCCTACTGAGCTCATGCCTTCATAGGTTAGTGGTTGTGTGTAAGAACTGTGTGTGTGTGTAATTAAATTTACAGTACAATAATAATAAGATATTTGTAACGTCTAATATGTCTTATTTTCTCTTATTTTGTCTAATATATTGGGTAATACGAGTGTAATGGTGACTAAAAGGTGTTATTTCATGTCTAGAGGGCTCTAATAATGTTAAAAAATGTATTTAGAAGGTCGTAAACAGGTTTTCTATACTCTAACTGCGAAAACATTCCATTTATAAATAAAGAATCCTACTTCGCGAAAATTCATTTATCACGGTAGAGTCTGGAATGGATTAACCGTGATAAACGAGGGTTCACTGTACCATTTTAATTATGTAGCACTTGTTTCTTACCAAAACTTAATGTTGTATGACACACAGCAACAAATAATAAACACAGTACAAATCACAAACCTATCAAATGTTTATAAGTTGTTTGTCAAGAAGACAAGACTAACATTATTAACAGGTTTATAAGTAAAAGATATTTTCCTGTAAGCTAACATTTTTCTTTTTCCAATTGAAAATGTAAGCTGCTGCACTTAAAATAAACTTACTGTCCAAACTAAAATGGTGTCTGTTTTAAAGGACAAAATAAATAATGTTCTATCTCTTGTGATGGAAGGCCAGTACACCAGCTGGATGGAAGGAGCATCTGCAAGGCACTGCCTGCCCTGGGACGCTACAGCACTGTGGCACCACGGGAGTTGGAGTTTGGTGCAGCCCTATTGGGTCCCATGGGGGCCACCAGGGGGAACTGTAGAGTCTTTTCCTTGAGCTTCCATCACACCTGGGAGTGATTCCAATTAACACTAATGAGCCACCTGAAGCACTCCCAGGAGCAACATAAAAGAGGCTGCCTCACTCCATTCAAGGAGCCAGTGTGGGGAAAAGGTGGACACAGCTTGCAGGGAGAGGTGTGAAGGAGGAGGAAGAAAAGGTTTTGTGCTGGACTGTACAATTGTTGCTTGTACTGTGCTTATGTGGGTGCTAATGTACTGTGCTAATTAGTGATGGAAAAGCGCTTCCCACGTGAATAAACGTGTGTTGTGTGGCAAACTAGACTCTCTACTTGTCTGTGTCAGGTATGGGGCAGCTGCACATGCCCCAGGTTTCAACACCATCTATCATAAAAAGGTCTGAATTCATTCAAGTAACTTTTCTTGTCATCTTATTGTCTAATTGCATAGGACTCCTCTGATTTCTTTTTGTCAGTTCTCAAGAACAGAGAAGGGTAAACAGCATGCTAACAGAGGGAAGGAAAGGGCTTGAGAAATAGTCCAAAACACTGTTTTTATTAAAAAAAAAAAAAAAAAGCAAACCACAACCTGTTAAAGCCCATTTTTCCACACTGACACCAATCAAAAATAGCCTAATTGGACTTGGCAACACTGCAATCTGGACACTGGGGAAGTTGCCCAGGGATTTCAGGAAGTCATGCCAGCAGCCAACCAAGGTCTCCAGCTGGCAGTCAGTCCTCTGGTTCACTCTGAGAAGCAGCAGGTGGCTTCAGCTGTGGCCCAGCCCCAGTTATTGACAGCATGATCTTATGAAGGTACAATACTAGGCCTCCTACAGGGTTTTAAGCAGCCCAGAAATACTGTGTGTTTTGGTTGGATGGCCAGTACGCCACAAGTCTTCTCGAGGTCCGTTATTTAAAATGACTTCCAATCTCCGGCCTGGAGAAGAGGTAAGGGCTCACATCAAACAGGGGAGGTGTTCAAGGCCAATGCTAAAGTAATAAGTAAGAGGTAAGTGAGGGCTGCGAGGGTTTAGGAAGCTAGATTCAACAAAGCCCAAGTGAGGCTGGTTTGCTATTCTGTTGGCTCATCCTTAGTTAATGACACCCTTACTGACCTCAATGAATTATAATTTTTTTAATGTTACCTGGCGCCAGGACATTTATTAGGTTTGGGGCTGCTTGAGAACACTCTCTGTAGTTTACAAGCATCAGAGAAAGCTAAATCCCCCAAATGCTGAAAGGTCCACCCAACCTTCCACCTTCAGGACCTGCTGAATGGAAATTTAGAGTTGTGGAACTTGACAACCCTGCAGGTGACACTTAGCTTATTCAGTCACCAAGGTCAACAGGTGAAAAAACCACACACACATAAAGGGAACATCCTCTTCTTCTTCTTCTCCTTTCGGCTGCTCCCGTTAGGGGTTGCCATAGTAGATTATCTTCACTGCCACCCAGTGCCTGTCTCACCTTCTCCCTAAACTCAACCTTGCAGTCTTCCTTTTTCAACTTCCACCATTTGATCTTTGGCTCTGCCCTCCCTCTCTTTCTCCTCTTCTTCTTGATCTCCAACGTCATCCTAAAGACCACCAACCTATGCTGCCTAACTACACTTTCTGCTGCCACAACTCTAAAGTCTTTAATATCCTTCAGATTGACTCTTCTGCACAGGATATAATCTACCTGTGGAACATCCTCTGGTCACCTTAAATCAAACAAATCACAAAAGAAAAAAATCAAACCTCAAATAGAAAACTGACTTGAATTCAGCTTAAGGAGTTTATTTTGCTCTTCACACATTTAATGTGGCGTGAAATAGAGTCTAAAACAGGGTATGACCACAAGTGCATGAACAAACAGCAACTCTCAAAAACTGGAACTGGAGTTCAAAATGAGACAACATTTGAATTGTAAAATACATCAATGACTTAAATCTTGTATTTAAGGTAGAAAATGGTGAAATAAAAGCATGCTGTCCTACCTGTCCAGATGTAGGGGACATGTCTGTCCAGTTCCATACAACACATACTGTAAGTACTCAAATACACAGGACTGCAATTTGGAAATTTTAAAAAAAATTCCTGTTTTGAAATATCCATGACAGAAATTAAGAAGTGTTTTAAAATCTTTAATAGTTTTTTAATAAGTTTGTTCATATTAAGCTGTCCAAAGCTGTGATAGCATCAGGTCCTATACAGAATGAAACTGGATATGTGATTATAAACACTTTACATACAAGGTGCCTAAAAGAGGAACTATAATACAAGTGCTTCTGTACAAACGTCTGACGTCAACCTCCTGCTAGAAAGACACATTATGATAAATGTACTTTTTTCCCCACACTTTGACTGATTTTAGTTCGCCTGCATGCATTAGAATGTCCTCTGTCCTAATATTTGCTTGTCACCTAAGAAAAAAATTCAGAGTGCGCGAGCAGGCAGGATCCCCATCACTACAAGTCAGTGATCAAGCATAAAGAGATCCCCTCAAGCGCAATGTGACATTAATAAGAAGAAACAATTATTAGGCACTCTGGTACAGCTGTCCATCAAAAGAATAAAAGTGCTTTAGGTGCATAAAAAGTAGCATCTTGAAATGGCATGGAGATGACTGTGTGTGATGTTGCCAGCTCCTGTCCTTTCAATCCTTCACCTCACCTACCATCCATATGTCATCTCGGCCATAATTTCCAGTTATTTATCACATTGTATCAGCCACAGTAAGACACCAGTGAATCGATAAGGCGATTTTTGCCACATCTTTCTAATCGATCAAAGTACAATTTACAGATAAGAGACAGCTAGTCCCACTAAAAATCCCAGTTTAAAGGCCAACAAGCACTACATATGTAACTCTGCTCCAAAAATGGAAAAATAAAGCTTGTGTTTTTTTTGACAGAAAAGCATAAAAGCAATTTCAGATCAGAGTGGGTGTTTTGGCTAACCAAAACAAAAAATAAAGAGATGGACTGTAGGCACAGCTCTAAAGAGTGAAAGAAAAACACTGAAGAACAGGTGCAAGTTCGTACACGCTGTTGCAAACCAGCAGACTGGAGGAGCATTAGAACGTGTCACAGAAGTAACCGGCCGAAGGACAATCATCAATGTAGTCCTCTGTTTCAATTCTAGCTCAGTAGTCGGTCCTGTAACATAAAGCGGGGACTTGTCTGAAGAAGAAACCGTTTTATTTTTGAAGTGATCCCAGCTATGGGCTGTCCATTGTGCTTAAGCCCCTGGTTTCTTCTCATCTGATTTTTTTTTTATTCGAGTCAGTTCCTTGGTTTTCTCTGACTTCATTTTAGCTCAAGATTATTTTCAAGCTGCATGTTTAGCCCATGAGTAACGCTTCAAGCAAAAGGCAACACATGGGGTGGAGGTATTAAACCCTTTCCAATAAGATCATGTTTCTCTACAGGGATTGACAATCCTCCAAGCAGGAGAGGTCAAACAAAGCTCACAAATCCCCACTCCCCTGTGGCCTGCGCCAGCTCAGAAATCTTTTTTTTTTTTTCCTTTTCCCATCCTGTCTGCAGTTGTCCCTATATGCCAGTTGTCTGTTTCCCACCAGGCTGTCATGACCCCTCCTTTGGCTGCACCTCCCCTTGTATAAAAGTTAGATTGGGAAGGTCCCAGCTGCTTGCATGGCCACAGAACAAGCAGCATAGAAACAAAACTGCTCAATCCAGTTAATGTCCTCCTTTCTCTGTTTTTCTCTTCCAAATTCAACAGCTGGAGCACATGAGAGAAAGCTCATCCTTGCCCCTTATTATCTGCTGTCTAATGTTTACGGTATTGCTTCTTCCAGGCAACAGGTTGAGCAAAATAGCCTGAAATCCAAGGAAGTGAAGCTGCCAGCCAGGCCCAAGTTCACAGCTCAGTAGGACATACACTGCGGTCTTTGCAGCAGAAGTAATGAACCACCACTCCATTGGGGTACCTTGCAAACGCACTGTGAAGACAAAGAATGAGTCCGTGTTAGCCATCTGTTACCACAAGACACCAATTCAATTAATCTGCATCTGGTCTTTACAGATTTATAGGGTCCTTATGGCGACGAGTACAGAGTCCAGTGAAATACTTACTTGAATGGGCCAAGCAACATACAACACGTCACCACTCTCTGGCACCATGATGAGAGTTGTTGGAGCTACCTTACCTCAAAACTTGGGTCTTCCTTTAAAAAAAAATGATCATACCTTGCAGAGCTGTAAGATTTGAACTCTTTTTTCACATACTAAAATTGAATACTGTTAACACTAGAATTACCAGAGTCTACGAAAAAACTCGTAGATCCGGCCCACCTTAAAACCATTCTCACCTCCCTTTTGTCTTCTAAATGTGCCGATTAAGATGAGCAGCAAAAAGCCGGCTATTCCATCCCCCACCATCGCAAAACGTTCACTAAGTTTTCCCAGCTCATGCCTTGTTTGATTATCTGGGAGTGACTGAACTGGAGTTTTAGAGTGGAAATAATAGATCGTTATTTGGAACACACGCATTTCATGTGTGTTCCGTTTCTGCAGTAATCTGTGTAAACACATTGTTAAAACAGAAACTTTTTCATATTTTAGTAATAAATGTTATAAAATGTAGGCATAAACTATAGAATGTGTGAAGCCTGACGGCCAAACATCAAATAAACACTTTCACAAAAGGTTCAAGGATGTCAGAACACCTTCCGTGGCGTAATGCTGAGATTTGCTGACTGAGAGCACGGCAGCCCTGCCGCGCCGTAGACACCCTTGTTCGATTCCCCGCTGGGGAGGAAGTGTTTTTTTTCTCTTTGTAACCTCAAACGGACATAAAATTTATAAATTGGTATGCACTGTAAATCGTTAAGTTTAAAATGTTAATCGCGGTTATTTCTGTTGATTAATTCATGCTTTTTGACTTAGAGTCAGAACAGGAGCTTATTTGGCTTCTGATCTGACTAAGTAACAGCGCCAGTATAAATCACACCCAATCTGACGCTGATCGTTTTCAAATACAGTGGTGTGAAAAACTATTTGCCCCCTTCCTGATTTCTTATTCTTTTGCATGTTTGTCACACAAAATGTTTCTGATCATCAAACACATTTAACCATTAGTCAAATATAACACAAGTAAACACAAAATGCAGTTTGTAAATGGTGGTTTTTATTATTTAGGGAGAAAAAAAAAATCCAAACCTACATGGCCCTGTGTGAAAAAGTAATTGCCCCCTGAACCTAATAACTGGTTGGGCCACCCTTAGCAGCAATAACTGCAATCAAGCGTTTGTGATAACTTGCAATGAGTCTTTTACAGCGCTCTGGAGGAATTTTGGCCCACTCATCTTTGCAAAATTGTTGTAATTCAGCTTTATTTGAGGGTTTTCTAGCATGAACCGCCTTTTTAAGGTCATGCCATAGCATCTCAATTGGATTCAGGTCAGGACTTTGACTAGGCCACTCCAAAGTCTTCATTTTGTTTTTCTTCAGCCATTCAGAGGTGGATTTGCTGGTGTGTTTTGGGTCATTGTCCTGTTGCAGCACCCAAGATCGCTTCAGCTTGAGTTGACGAACAGATGGCCGGACATTCTCCTTCAGGATTTTTTGGTAGACAGTAGAATTCATGGTTCCATCTATCACAGCAAGCCTTCCAGGTCCTGAAGCAGCAAAACAACCCCAGACCATCACACTACCACCACATTTTACTGTTGGTATGATGTTCTTTTTCTGAAATGCTGTGTTCCTTTTACGCCAGATGTAACGGGACATTTGCCTTCCAAAAAGTTCAACTTTTGACTCATCAGTCCACAAGGTATTTTCCCAAAAGTCTTGGCAATCATTGAGATGTTTCTTAGCAAAATTGAGACGAGCCCTAATGTTCTTTTTGCTTAACAGTGGTTTGCGTCTTGGAAATCTGCCATGCAGGCCGTTTTTGCCCAGTCACTTTCTTATGGTGGAGTCGTGAACACTGACCTTAATTGAGGCAAGTGAAGCCTGCAGTTCTTTAGACGTTGTCCTGGGGTCTTTTGTGACCTCTCGGATGAGTCGTCTCTGCGCTCTTGGGGTAATTTTGGTCGGCCGGCCACTCCTGGGAAGGTTCACCACTGTTCCATGTTTTTGCCATTTGTGGATAATGGCTCTCACTGTGGTTCGCTGGAGTCCCAAAGCTTTAGAAATGGCTTTATAACCTTTACCAGACTGATAGATCTCAATTACTTCTGTTCTCATTTGTTCCTGAATTTCTTTGGATCTTGGCATGATGTCTAGCTTTTGAGGTGCTTTTGGTCTACTTCTCTGTGTCAGGCAGCTCCTATTTAAGTGATTTCTTGATTGAAACAGGTGTGTCAGTAATCAGGCCTGGGGGTGGCTACGGAAATTGAACTCAGGTGTGATACACCACAGTTAGGTTATTTTTTAACAAGGGGGCAATTACTTTTTCACACAGGGCCATGTAGGTTTGGATTTTTTTTCTCCCTAAATAATAAACACCATCATTTAAAAACTGCATTTTGTGTTTACTTGTGTTATATTTGACTAATGGTTAAATGTGTTTGATGATCAGAAACATTTTGTGTGACAAACATGCAAAAGAATAAGAAATCAGGAAGGGGGCAAATAGTTTTTCACACCACTGTAATATTGCATTACTTCGATGATGTTTTCTGATTGGTACTATTCGCGTCATAAAATGATTTCTTCAAAACGTCACATATATTTGTTTTGAGATAATGAATAGAGCTGCAAATTACAGGTGCTTGTTCAGTGTAATAGGAACCATAGCACAGAGAGCTGTGTACACTGCAAAAAGTACACATGTTGTAAATGTAGGAAGGGCGCTCCGTGGGTGAGCTATAGCGCGTCTTTATGTGAAAACAGCAGTGTCATATGGGGAGTGTCTGATGATTGCATATAGCGCTGAAGTTACTGCTCTTTACTATGTTTCCTCTGCATGTCCTGGAGTACAAAAGAAACAGCATACAGCAACATGTGGGGACTGGCAAGATTGGGGGAAAAAAACATGCAGTCGTATGTATCGTGATACACTGCAGAGCTATAGCACGTCTTTATGTGAAAACAGCAGTGTCAGATGGGTTAGGGAAGGATCCTGAACGCGACTGAGAGAATGGAAAGTGAATTTAAAAAAAAAAACCAAAAACAAAGCTAACCTTTACAAATATCATAAATTACACCGGCTGTTACAGACTGAAATCAAATGTATCTTTTTATTCTAAAATAGTAAAAATAAGAGCAGTTCACTTCTCAAAAGGGAGTCGTGCAGGATCGAACTCATGACCTGTTGATTCCCAGTCAGCAACTGATACTGTTACGCCACGGCGGCAGTCATAGTAAATGAGGTCAATGTTGCACACTAAGGCGGCTTTTTTTTTTCTGCAGTTATATTTTTGAATAAAAGTGCACTTGTTCTGTTATATCTGTACCTTTCGTGAAAGTGTTTTTGATATTTGGACTTCAGGCTTCATACATTATATAGTTTATGCCTACATTTTGTCATTTACTACTAGAATATGAAAAACGTTTCTGTTTTAAAAATGTGTTTACACAGATTACTGTAGAAATAGAACACACATGAAATGTGTGTGTTCCAAATAACGATCTATTATTTCCACTCTAAAACTCCACTTCACTCCCAGATAATCAATCAAGGCATGAGCTGGGAGAAGTTCGTGCACGTTCTAAGTCGGTGGAGGGATGGAATAGTCGGCTGTTTGCAGTTTGTCTTTATCTGCACATTTAGAAGACAAAAGACGATGGCGGAGAGGTGCGAATGGATTTAAGAAGCAATTTAAGGTGGGACGGATCTACGAGTTTTTTTGTAGGCTCTGGTAATTCTAGTGTTAAAGCACTAACATATACATTAATAATTATGAGCAATGAGCAGCAGGATTTGTAAAGTGAACAATATGCAGCCACCAGCATGGACCTGTGAGTGACTAGCAGTAGGGTCACACACAACGTTGCGCTAGTGCTGCACAGGAGTGCAAGTAACAGTTGCCCAGAATTAGGACAGCTACTTAATTCAAGAACCACGGAGTTCACCATCTTCTCCTTAGTCTGCATCTGCAGTGTCTGTTGTAAATGTGGCACTGACAGCCAAACATCTCCATCCATTCTACCAACTACTTACTCAACTGGAAGATGACACGCCAATCAAAGAACTGTCATCACTGGAGCCCACTCTCACATCCTTGACAGGTGACAGTTCAAACTTCATGTAGCATGTCATGTCATTGAAATACATAAATAATTCAATAATTAAATACAACAAACAAGTAACAAAATATTTTTCGTGACACTAGGGCTGCAAAAACTGATTGACATCGTAGATGATATCTGATGAAGAAAACAGTTGTCAATTTATTCGGAGATTTCTATGTATCATGTGCTGCATGTCACTTTATTGACCAAGAGTGAGGCCTTAGCTTCCCTGAATGGAATAAGCAGATTCAGAAAATGGAATGCTACATTTTTTTCGTTCTCTTTGTTCTGTTATTTAGATTTCTCCTTAGTGAGAATTCAAAATATCTTTTAATTAAAACCAGATGATTGTATTCTGCAAACCCACATGAACTGCTCAATAAAACAACTGCTGGCTGAAACCATATTTATTTTTGACATATTACGGTGGTCAAGTTAAGTAACTTCATATCATATTAGATTTGCTAACCTAAGGAGACACTTAAAGAGATATGTATCATCACAAAGAACACGGTTACCACTTAACTGCTCGAGCAGCACAGACAGCTTATTAACACTAGAATTACCAGAGCCTACGAAAAAACTCGTATATCCGGCCCACCTTAAATCACTTCTTAAATCCGTTCACACCTCTCCGCCAGCATCCTTTGTCCTCTAAATGTGCTGATAAAAGACAAGCTGCCAGCAGCCGGCTATTCCATCCCCCCACCGACTTAGAAGGTGAGCAAAGTTTTCCCAGCTCACGCCTTGATTGATTATGTGGGAGGGAAGTGGAGTTTTACAGTGGAAATAAGAGATCATTATTTTAAAGTAATCTGTGTAAACACATTGTTAAAACAGAAACTTTTTCATATTTTAGTAATAAATGTTACAAAATGTAGTAGGCAAAAACTATAGAATATATAAAGCCCGAATTCCAAAGATCAAATAAACACTTTCACAAAAGCTTCAAGAATGATTCAACAGCTTCTGTGGTGTAGTGTGCTAAGATTTGCCTCTTAGCGCAGAGCAGCTTTTCCTTGCCTCACAGACCTGAGTTCGATTCCCCGCTGGGGATGAAGTGTTGCTTTTTTTTTTCTTTTCTTTTAAACCTCAAACGGACATAAAATTTATACATTGGTATGCACTGTCAGTTACTGAGATTGTTATATTTTCATGTGGGATGCTCCTTTTCAAATATTTTTTTAACAATTGAGACTGCAATTAACAGGAACAACTGTCCTTATAACTTATTTTTAAGATCCATAACACACAGACAGACAGAGCACTGCGTAATAGAGAGACAGGCAGAGAAGTCACTAGATATATAAATAAACAGGGAAGCCACGTGTACTGAAAGAAAAAAAGAACAACATGTGCGTTGTCACTGCTGCACTGAATAAGCGCAGGCGCTCTAACATCACCCCTCCCCTCATCTGACTCTCTCTCTCTTATTCAGTGCAGCAGGGACAACGCACATGTTGTTCTTTTTTTCTTTCAGTACACGTGGCTTCCCTGTTTATTTATATATCTAGTGACTTCTCTGCCTGTCTGTCTCTCTATTACGCAGTGCTCTGTCTGTCTGTGTGTTATGGATCTTAAAAATAAGTTATAAGGACAGTTGTTCCTGTTAATTGCAGTCTCAATTGTTAAAAAAATATTTGAAAAGGAGCATCCCACATGAAAATATAACGATCTCAGTAACTGACAGTGCATACCAATGTATAAATTTTATGTCCGTTTGAGGTTTAAAAGAAAATAAAAAAAGAAAAGCAACACTTCATCCCCAGCGGGGAATCGAACTCAGGTCTGTGAGGCAAGAAAAAGCTGCTCTGCGCTAAGAGGCAAATCTTAGCGCGCCACGCCACAGAAGCTATTGAATCATTCTTGAAGCTTTTGTGAAAGTGTTTATTTGATCTTTGGAACTCGGGCTTTATATATTCTATAGTTTATGCCTACTACATTTTGTAACATTTATTACTAAAATATGAAAAAGTTTCTGTTTTAACAATGTGTTTACACAGATTACTTTAGAATAATGATCTCTTATTTCCACTGTAAAACTCCACTTCACTCCCACATAATCAATCAAGGCGTGAGCTGGGAAAACTTCGCTCACGTTCTAAGTCGGTGGGGGGATGGAATAGCCGGCTGCTGGCAGCTTGTCTTTTATCAGCACATTTAGAGGACAAAGGATGCTGGCGGAGAGGTGTGAACGGATTTAAGAAGCGATTTAAGGTGGGCCGGATATACGAGTTTTTTCGTAGGCTCTGGTAATTCTAGTGTTAATCTACAGTATGCCATTACACAATTTTCATTATTTTTGGTTTACAGGGTCATTAACTGTCCTCTGTACAAGGTACAGTACAGTCAAACTCTTGCATGTGTTAATCCACATGCCAGAAGGTGTCCCTTGGTGCTATGACTTGTGAGCAGAACTGCTTTATACCAAAATATTCTGTCTTCCCTCACCTATGATCGGCACTAACTTTAGAATATTTATTGAACTTGAAGCATCAATGAGTAAGTTTGCATGAACTCACAAATCCAGGATAAGGTCATTGACCTGGTAAAGACAAAAACCTGGTTTCTTAAAAACCTCTCTTTATATCTGCAAGTACATTTCTGGAGCTGTCCTTTGGCAAAATGTTCCAACGTCATTAAACTGTGCAAGAAAGAGTTAAACAGCATCAGCCACCATGAATTCAAAAATAAGCAATGAAGCCTGTGATCATTTTTTTCTGTTTTATAAAAAACAACATCCATCCCCTTTTAAACATCCTCGATCTGAGCCACTGATGATTTGCGGTATGGACAATGGCTACAGCATCACCCAGTCACCCTCTTTCAACATGTTTCTAGCAAATAGCTGGATGAAAACTAAACTAACGCTTTACTACTATGCTTCTGTTACAGGATTAATAATAATAATACATTTATAAAGGATTGCATGAAGCACATGCTTTTCTGCTTGGTAGTTTAACTGAGCCCTGCAAAGGAGTGGCATAACAGTATGTATGCTCCTTGCTTAACACCCAGTGCTGCTAGGATAATAAAAATGCAAGTATTCTAACATAAATAAAATAAGTACTACGTTTGATTACTTTTTAAATTCACGAGTAACCTGACTACTTAATGCATTACACTACTGTTTCTGAAATTGTGCTGCCTAACACAGTACTGTAAGTTCAACTGAAATATTGAGTCAGATTTTAACTTTTCAGTTTAAAACACAATGCAATCGCCCCAGCATTTGTCTCAGAAAATGCATCTTTTAGACTAGTCTACACGTGGCTGCTGAAAGCGCATACAAAGCCAGCCCAGGTAAGATTGAAGAGATTAGAGGGCATAACGCGTGGCTCAAATTTTGGTGCTGGGTAGAAGGTTATAGGTTTATGGAAAATTGGGACTCCTTCAGAAAAGATGGGACCTGTTTCGCCATGATGGGTTACATCTGAACTGAAGGGGCACCAATGTATTGGGGAGGTGTATGAGTAGGCTAGTCGAGGATTGTTTATACTAGGGACGGGGGGGTGGGGCAGGGAGTTTAGGACAGGCCAGGTTTAGAATTATATGTGGAGGAACAAGCAACGTTGTAGAAAAAAATGTGTACTAATGTAAATTCTAACCCAACATTTAAATATGGAAGGGGTAACACATTAAAAATAGCTTGCCTTAATGCTACAAGTATCAACAATAAGGCAAGTGAGTTGGATTTGCATGTAGCAGAGCACAATTATGATATTATAGCAATAACGGAAACCTGGCTAAATAACAAAGATGTGGATGAGTGTAACATAGAGGGATACACATTTATGTTTATGTCAAACAGAATTTAAACACAAGTCCTCTTCAATTGAACAATGAGCCCCATCTTAGTGAGGACATGTGGCTTTGCCAGGAAAGCATTAGGGAAATAGGTCTTATTTTAGGAGTGTGTTATTGACCGTCCAATGTAGACAGTAATTTCAACACACATCTTTTAAGGAATATTAAAACGTTTACAAGGGGATATTATAGTCTTGGGGGAACTAATTATCCGAATAACTGGGATAACCTTGCAAATGAAGGAACACAACAGCATACGTTTTTAGAAGTAATCAGTGACTGTTTTGTAACACAGCATGTTTAAAGCACTAATGCAGGGTGAAGCTTGTCTGGATTTAGTATTTTGTAATAATCAGGATAGAATTGAGGGTGTAGAAGTGATTGAACCACTAGGGTTACATGACCATAATATAATACAGTTCTCAGTGTTTTATAATAGTACGGATGCAATGATTAAAAGTTAGCTTTAACTTTGGTAGGGCAAATTTTGAGCAGATGTGGCAAAGTCTAAGGAGAGTAGCCTGGGATAAGCTTTGAAGTGTGAAGACAGTCGAGGAGTACTGGAACAGGTTTAAAAATGTTTTACATGTAATGCAGGACAGGTACATACCAAAATTTGGAATTAATAGGAAACTTTTAAAAAAACTCCACAGTGGATTAATAAAGAGTTAAAAAAAAGAAGCTGCAAAGGAAAAAACAGATTTATAAGGCATGCAAGGATAATAACTCCGAAATGAATCGTAGGTCATATGAGAACAGGTGGGAAAACATTAAGAAGGATATTAGGTAGCCTAAAAGACAGTTGGAGGGGAATATAGCAGATAAGTCGAAAGACAACCCTAAGAGATTCTTTCAGTATTTTAGTAGTAAAAGAACAGTGAAAGAGGGAGTTAAGTACATCAGGAACAGTAAAGAAGAATTAACACTAGAATTACCAAAGCCTACAAAAAAACTTGTAAATCCCACCTTAAATCCCTTTGCACCACTCTGTCAGCATCTTTTGTCTTGTAAATGTGTAGATAAGCAGCAAGCAGCCTGCTATCACATCCCCCCACCTATGCACAAAGTTTTCTCAGCTCAGCGTTTACCTGCGTGTCAGTTGCTTATAGTTGTAGAGAGTAAATACTATAGTTATTTAGAAATCATGCATTTCATGTGTGTTCCGTGTCTACAACAATCTATGTAAACATTGTTAAAACAAGCGTTTTTCATGTTTTAGTAATAATTGACAAAATGTATACATGAAGCGTATAATTTGTGAGGCCTTTAGTCCAAATATCAAACACTTTCACAAAAGGTACAAGTATAACAAAACAAGCACACTTTTATTCAAGAATATAACTGCAGAAAAAGAACCCGCATTAGGGTGCGACATTGACATGTCTTTATTATGACCGATTTGGTGGTGCAGTGATAACAGTTGCTGACTGGTAATCAAAAGGTCATGAGTTCCATCCTGGACAAATCCGTTTTGAGAAGTGAGCTGCTCTTATTCTTACTATTTTAGAATAAAAACATACATTTGATTTGAGTCTGTAACAGCCGGTGTAAATTTGTGGTACTTACAAAGGTTAACTTTTTTTTTTTTTTAATTCAGTTTTATTCTCTCAGTCGCATTCATGCTCTCCCTCCCTCCCCGATCTAACTAACAGCGCCAGCATAAATTCACACCTGATCTGACACTGTTCATTTTCCAATAATATTGCATTAGTGCGATGATGTTTTCTGATTGGTGTTATTCAGGTCATAAAATGATTTCTTCAAAATGTCACATATATTCTTTTTTTTTTTGCCCGGTGTTACATTGACATCATGCACCAGAAGGTGTTAGATTATTCAGAACGAGCAGGAGCATGTGGGTGGCTGGTTGCTTGTGCTATAACAAGCTTGACCTGGCAGCGATCAACGCACATGTACTGTACAAGGCATGTATGGGGTCCACTGAGAAGAGTGTTCTTTGCTCACTTTGCAGAGGAACATCTTCGTCACTTTTTACAAGAAAAGGCGATGGATAAAGCAAAAGAGGATGCAACATCGACAAGCCTCTGTTCCAAGACCGACGCTTCCCCCAGGAAAACAAACTCAGTCAGTCAGTGCCAGGCACCCCTTCAGTATAATAGGAACTACAGCTTAGAAAGAAGTGTGTACACTGCAGCAGGTACACATGTCATAAATGTAGGAAGGACGGTCCTTGGATGTGTGGGAAGTGTTAACATTTGAATTTGATGATTGCATATAGCGCGGAACTGACCTCTCTCTACTATTCTTTCCTCTGCTTGTCCTAGAGTACAAAAGAAACACCACCATGCACCAAAATGTGGAGACTGGGCAAGATCAGGGGAAAAAAAACGCGGTCACTGATTACAAGCGCAAGAAGGCATGCGAATGAATATGAATAATATGAATAATGTTGCATCAGTGCCACAATGTTTTCCGAAATGTACTATACAGGTCATAAAATGAATTATTCCAAATATCATATACACCTATGTCTCTGTTTTTTGTCAGTGCGGCTTTGATATCATGGATCGTCACTGAAAGAATAAAAGTAAAAAAAAAAAACGCTAACTTTTACAAGTACTATAAATTTACACTGGCTGTTACAGACACAAATCAAAAGTATGTTTTTATTGTATAGTATTAACAATAAGTGCAGCTTACTACTCAAAACAGTAAATTTGCGGCGAGCTGGTTTCAAACTCACGACCACAGGATTATAACTCTGCAGTTCTTACCGCTGCACCACGGAAGCTGTCGTATTGCACTTGTACCTTTTGTGAAAGTGTTTATTTGATATGTGGTCATCAGCCTTCACACATTATAAAGTTCATGTCTACATTATGTCACTTATTACTAAAACATGAAAAACGTTTCTGTTTTAACAATGTGTTTACATAGATTGTTGTAGACACAGAACACACATGAAATTATTTACTCTGTATAACTCTAGGTGGCTCACTCCCACATAATCAAGGCTTGAACTGGGAGAACTTCTTGCCTGTTCTGCGGTGGTGGGGGGGATGGTATAGCAGGCTGTTTGCTGCTTGTGCTTATCAACACATTTACAGGAAGGGAAGGGATTTAAGGTGAACTGGGTTTACGAGTTTTTTTGTAGGCTTTGGTAATTCTACTGTTAAGGAGGCTAGTGAATACATATATAGACCAGTGACGCATACTTTTAGGAAGTAACTGCGCACTGGAGCGATTCCAAAGGACTGGAAAATGGCAATTATCATCACATTATAAAAAAAGGGTGAACGGGCAGATCCAATCAACTATAGACCAGTAAGATTAACATGCATCGCTGGAAAATTAATAGAAGGAATTATTAAGGATAAGGTTGTTCAGTAAAACTCCTATACTTGCCATGTGCTGCTCAATCAGTGTGGGTTCAGAAGAGAGTGGTCGTGTTTAACTAACATGCAGGAATTCTATGATCAAAGTGGAGATTATGATATTATTTATCTTGGCTTTCATAAAGCATTTGATAAGGTGCCACATGAGAGGTTGGGCATCAAACTAAAAGAAATTGGAGTTCAGGGTGATGTTTTTAGATGGGTGCCGAATTGGCTCACCTACATGAAGCAGAGGGTGATGGTGTGAGGAACCTCATCAGAATTGGCTGTTGACGACAGTGGTGTTCCACAGGGGTCAGTGCTAAAGCAGCTGCTATTTTTAATATATGTGTATATATCTATACATATAAAAGTCAATGTGTGCATGTATGTTCCAGCATCACGTCTGAACGGCTGGAGCGATTTTCATGAAACTTGGTACACATGTTCCTCATTGGTTGACTAAAAATACTGTAGGGTGAAATCAGCCATAACCCACCCCCTTCTGGGTACACTGGGGGGGGGGGTACGGGGGGGAATGTTGCAGTCTTGTATGCATGTTATCATCCAGTTGACACTTGGAACGACCACCAGAGGGCAAACTGGAGGCGACTGCCAGCATTCTTTGTTTGAGCACAACCGCAACCCTGTTGCTTTTGAAATTAAATAGAGTTCTATGCGTGGAAGTGTGTGTGTCTGTCCAGCCCGGAAGTGAGACTTGGATCAGGTTGAGGGCTCCAGCTCCGAGGATACACAAGCGAGGCCAGTACAAAATGAAACCACCTAAGAAAGACAGTCGCTTAGCTGCTAATGCACAAACGATGCAAGCACTTCTGCAACATGAATCCTTCTAGCAGAGAGATACCCAGAGTAGTTCTGACGATTTAAATACTTTCTAGGATTAGTATATACCAGGCAACTGCCAGCATTCTTTATTTTTGAGCAGCACCACGCCCCTGTTGCTTTTCAAATTAAATAGAGTTGGCCCGTTCCGAATGTCAACTGGATGATAATATACATACAGGTGCTGGTCATAAAATTAGAATATCATGACAAAGTTGATTTATTTCAGTAATTCCATTCAAAAAGTGAAACTTGTATATTAGATTCATTCATTACACACAGACTGATGTATTTCAAATGTTTATTTCTTTTAATGTTGATTATTTAACTGACAACTAATGAAAGTCCCAAATTCAGTATCTCAGAAAATTAGAATATCAATTAAGACCAATGCAAAAAAAGGATTTTTAGAAATGTTGGCCAACTGAAAGGTATGAACATGAAAAGTATGAGCATGTACAACACTCAATATTTAGTTGGGGCTCCTTTGGCCTGGATTACTGCAGCAATGCGGTGTGGCATGGAGTCGATCAGTCTGTGGCACTGCTCAGGTGTTATGAGAGCCCATGTTGCTCTGATAGTGGCCTTCAGCTCTTCTGAATTGTTGGGTCTGGCGTTTTGCATCTTCCTCTTCACAATACCCCATAGATTTTCTATGGGGTTAAGGTCAGGCGAGTTTGCTGGCCAATCAAGAACAGGGATACCATGGTCCTTAAACCAGGTACTGGTAGCTTTGGCACTGTGTGCAGGTGCCAGGTCCTGTTGGAAAATGAAATCTGCATCTCCATAAAGTTTGTCAGCAGCAGGAAGCATGAAGTGCTCTAAAACTTCCTGGTAGACGGCTGCGTTGACCTTGGACCTCAGAAAACACAATGGACCAACACCAGCAGATGACATGGCACCCCAAACCATCACTGACTGTGGAAACTTTACAGTGGACCTCACGCAACGTGGATTCTGTGCCTCTCCTCTCTTCCTCTAGACTCTGGGACCTTGATTTCCAAAGGAAATGCAAAATTTACTTTCATCAGAGAACATAACTTTGGACCACTCAGCAGCAGTCCAAAGGCGAGACGCTTCTGACGCTGTCTCTTGTTCAAGAGTGGCTTGACACAAGGACTGCGACAGCTGAAACCCATGTCTTGCATACGTCTGTGCGTGGTGGTTCTTGAAGCACTGACTCCAGCTGCAGTCCACTCTTTGTGAATCTCCAACACATTTTGGAATGGGTTTTGTTTCACGATCCTCTCCAGGGTGCGGTTATCCCTATTGCTTGTACACTTTTTTCTACCACATCTTGTCCTTCCCTTCGCCTCTCTATTAATGTGCTTGGACACAGAGCTCTGTGAACAGCCAGCCTCTTTAGCAATGACCTTTTGTGTCTTGCCCTCCTTGTGCAAGGTGTCAATGGTCGTCTTTTGGACAACTGTCAAGTCAGCAGTCTTCCCCATGATTGTGTAGCCTACAGAACTAGACTGAGAGACCATTTAAAGGCTTTTGCAGGTGTTTTGAGTTAATTAGCTGATTAGAGTGTGGTACCAGGTGTCTTCAATATTGAACCTTTTCACAATATTCTAATTTTTCGAGATACTGAATTTGGGACTTTCATTAGTTGTCAGTTATTATCATCAACATTAAAAGAAATAAACATTTGAAATACATCAGTCTGTGTGTAATGAATGAATCTAATATACAAGTTTCACTTTTTTAATGGAATTACTGAAATAAATCAACTTTGTCATGATATTCTAATTTTATGACCAGCACCTGTACAAGACCACAAGACAAGGACATTAGTGAGTCTTTATTGTTTCTTAATAATTATAATTATTATTAACCATTCCTCCCATATAAGTAACATTTCGGGGACTGCCTTCACACTCCTCTTGCTCACTCAGATCTTGTAATTTGAGAGTATTCAGTCTGGCAATATGGTGCAGCCTTAGTTTGTGGAAGACAGACACGACTAAAGACATGAGCATAAAAAGATGGTTGTCAATTTCAAACTGTGTTTCCTCAATGTGCTCCTTGAGAAAAAACATCATCAAGTTTGAGACATGTTAACAGCTAACAACAATCTACATAGTGCTTAAATACGTTTAGCCAAAACGTTGTTTGGAAGCTCACTTGAGCACATAAATGCATAGCTTTGCTAGCTTAGCCTGGCTTAGCTAAAGTAAAGATTATAAAACGGGATTTTCTAACAGCCAAATATAACGAAAACAATTGTTCAGCCTTACCTATGAAATGTAATCCCCCGGGATCTGGTTTGGAGCGTACAGCGGTTTGTACAATCCCAAGCAGCACATTATTCATTACTTCACACCACAGAAGACCAAGTGTTCAATGCTCTCTGGCTGGCTATAACCTCTGCTCCATTGCAGGGACCTGTTCCCTGTAGCAAAAGCTTGAAGTACCCTTTATACTCCAAATGGTAAACAGGTACTAGACTGGAAGAGTTGAAGACTTATCTGTATTGGAGTTAGAAGAGGGTGCCACAATTCCAAACCTAGCTAAAGTAAAGCAACAGCAATTATAAGTTCTTCTTAAATCCAGTAAGAAAGTTCAAGGCAACATCCTGCTTACATACACATAAAATGTGTGTGTGAGAGGGTGGTGGAAACCTGTGTAGACTAGTTCTGAGCAAATGAACACCATTACCATGTTGCAGATGCTAGAAACTTAAGAGGTAGTTAAAGAATTTATCAATCTTGACCACATGAATTGCAAGATCAGAATTCATAAATGATGTGCCTTTCTACAGTTCAACTAAGCTAAACATAAATGTATGTGTTTGGTTTTGTTTGTAGTTCTTCATCTATATATTATACAGATTGTATACTTGCAAATATTCTTCTATTATCCTTATGAATAAATTGTATTAATTGGTTTATTGCAGAAGGCATGTTTGGGTTATTTGTTGAAAAGTAGGTTATTACTATGTTCAAACCACAAATGCAGAACATGAAAGCTATTTAAAGCAGACCTTTGCCCATTTAAGAACTCTGTTCATAAATAGTACGAATCTCTTCATATTTTTAGCATCCTGGCTGGAAGGTGAAACAGATCCCTCATGCACATTACATGGCCTTCATGCTCTCATATGGCCCACAGTCAGCACTAGAGTTATAAGTCTTGTGCATCTTTTTGTCTGTTTTTTCCTTTGCAATTTCTTTTCATCTCCTAAATTACCAAATGCATAGTTTTTTCTCTCTACAGTATAAATCCAAAATGTTGGATGAACTCATACGTACAATGTTTTTAAACCTGCTCCTTGACTGTCCTCACACTTATCCCAGTTGATCCCTTTCAAACTTTGGTGCATCTGTTCCAAATTTGCCCTACCATAGTGAAACGTAACAGTTTTAGTCTTTGTATTTGCATCCTGCCACAACACAGATCTGTATAACATTATGGTCACTTGAGCCTAGTGGTTCAATCACCTTCATACCTGGGATTCCTTCCTTGCAAAATTATTTTTGACAGACAAGATGAATTTAAAACTGATGTTTCACTAAGGTGTAGTTTGCAGAAATAGTACAACTGAAAAAAGTGAATTTGATATATATTTAAAAAAAAATCTAATTATAGTAGAACAACAGTAATCTAAATACAAAAAAATGAAAATAACTGAGAAATCCAATAACAAAAATGGTACTGCAGTTCACACCAATGAGAATATTCTTTTGGATTTTATATTTTTTATGCTAGGTAGTGATTTTGGCTTCTGAAATAAGTCAACAATAAAAGATGTGGGTGTTGTTGATTAACACCACAAAGGTGTTACCTGTTATCCAGCATTAGTGCTGCATATTCATCATGTGTTTAAGCTTATGAAATAATGTCTGCCAGACGCAAAGCTTTCAAGACTTTTGTGCCAAGCTAAACAAACAAAAAAAAACCCAAAAAACAGCTCACTGTGTTTTAACGAGTAATGGCAATGTTCCCAACATGCAGAGGTCAGCCAATAATTAAGTCACTCCAGCCGCGTTTGGACATTATGTTAATGTTCAAGCTTAAATTAACCATCTGCTTTTAAAGATGACAGCTGAAACTCAACACTGCACATCACCGATGACGGAGTGAATGTCACCAGAAATCGGCAGCACAACACATCTTCATTTACAGACATCAAACCTCACTATCTGTTTGATTTATGGAAAATTGTCTGATTTTTAAGCTTTAATTGGTATTTCTTATGCATTCTGATATCTTTTTGCACTAAATACAACATAGATCTAAACCAGATTGAAACAGTGGCAGAGCTTTTTCAAGTAAACAGAACCTCAAAAATAAATAAGAATCGTTTTTGCTATTAAATTACAATAAAGTCCTTTAGTCTCCAATATTTGTGTTTATCATGGTGATGGAGCGTGGTGACATTTTGCATCTTGGTCAGAATTTCACTGTACTCTATACACGTGACACAACTAGGACTAAAGAGACTGAAATATTTTATGGTTGAAATCTTAATTTATTTTTGACAAGAGAAAATTCAGGCAAGGTGCCAAAAAAACACACCAGGTGTGAAAAGATCCAGCAGATTCAAGTTACGACAGGATGATGAAGCGTTCACGGTATATTATAAAACACTGACAGACAGAAGTTAAAATGCAACACATGTGCAGATATATATGTGAACATTTTGGTAAAAGCTAAGTCAGTAAAATAGTACCGAAGATAATTTCTCAGCTGCACAGTACCACACAAGCTTCTGTACATGGCTGGACCACTTTCTGTGTGGCATTTCTACATTTTCCCCAAGTCCGCTTTGTTTCTACACACTCTGCTTATCAAATCAGTGAAGCATGAGAGTGTGGGGGTGTGTGTCCTGCTAAAGGCTAACAATCAAGCCAAGTTCCTGTCCTGACCCAGGGTTGATTCAGACACCCTGCAATCCTGAACTGGATTACACACTTTCAATAATGGATACAAACATGGACAAACTTGTGGATACCCATTGACAAAAAAGAAGAACCCACAGTAGTCTCTGAAATAACTTGAAACTGACCAAAATAATTGGCCCCCATCATTGCTTACTCTGTACTTAACAAAAATCCAAATTTGCTTTAGAGTTTTGATTCAACAGAATATTTCAAATGATAACACATATGAAAATGGCTTGGACAAAAATGATGGGACCCATCTATATAATAAAAGCCCAGCGCAGCGTCCGTGTCCGGGTTCCTTTTGGCTGTATAGCCGCCCCCGTAGAAAAGCCCCAGTCCTTCCCCTCTCAGAATTCCTGCTTACCCCCCTCCGTTCTTTCCCCTTTGTGCACGTGAGTATTTCGAGCCCCGCGTCTTGAGTCAGATGGTTCCCCTGGTCACCAATTCGTGTGTTTCAAGCCGCGATTTTCTATTTTCTCCCTTCCAGCCCACTATGCCTTTCTGTCTTCAGATACCCATGTGCAATTGTACGGAGGAGACCTTACGGAACAATGCCGAAACGAAAGGCAACTGAACCTGCTGCTGCGAGAGAGGACATATTACAGCGTGTGCCAGTCGCTCGCAAGAAACGGACAGTCAGCATTCACACAGATTAGCTCAACGACGCGTCTCTGCCGCACAACGAAAGGCAACTGAAACCCCTACAGAGAGAGAAGACAGATTACGCCGTGATCGCGAAAGAAAGAGGCAAAAGCGTGCCAATGAGACACCCGACGACAGGTCCTTACGATTGCAAAACAACCGTAATAGACAAACTCCTACAGAGAGAGAGGACATATTACGCCGTGATCGTGAAAGAAAGAGGCAAAAGCATGCCAATGAGACACCCGACGACAGGTCCTTACGATTGCAAAACAACCGTAATACACAGAAATGTACGGTCTCGCAAGAAACTCCTAGTGAACGCTCTCACCGTTCTCACTTGCAACAAACTGACACTCACCACTCACAGACATTACCGCAACGACGCGTCTCCATGGTACATCGTACAAGGATTGCACTTCGTCCATTTCAGGAAGTTCATGTCCCTGAACACTTCTGTGACTGAACAATGTCAATTTTGTGGTTCGAAAAATTTCCGTGATGAGAAACCGAAAGACGGCAGATTTAATTCATGTTGTCACAAAGGGAAGGTAGTGTTACCAGCGGTGCGTACACACCCTCTGATACAACGTTTACTTTCTAATACACATGAGCATTCCCAAAACTTTAAAGATCACATACGTTCCTATAATAGCGCCTTAGCCATTGCCTCGATGGGGGCACAAGTTGACAAGGTACCTGGACGTGGACCATATTGCTACAAAATACATGGTCAAATATATCACAAGACGTCATGTTTACACCCAACAAATGGTCAGCAACGAAAATTTGCCCAAATTTATATACTTGACTCGGACGCTGCATTGCGCCAACGAATGGGTATGTTGGAAAACCTTGGCTGTCTTCCTTCCCTAATGAATGATTTGGCCTCATTGCTACATGAAATCAATCCGTATGTAGCA
Source organism: Erpetoichthys calabaricus (assembly GCF_900747795.2). Taxonomy (NCBI): domain Eukaryota; kingdom Metazoa; phylum Chordata; class Cladistia; order Polypteriformes; family Polypteridae; genus Erpetoichthys; species Erpetoichthys calabaricus. The sequence continues at coordinate 51,184,049 of NC_041409.2, forward strand.
GTGTACAGAATGATGCGAGATTTCGAAAGCGAAGAAACTCAGTCAGCTGCAGTTGCCGGGAGAGTTCCTCAGGATGTTCACATGTGGATTCATCAAAATAAAAGAACTGATAAACGCCGATATAATGCACCTGCAGCAAACGAAGTAGCGATTGTCTTCACGACCCGTGATGGTGAACCACCATTCGAACGAGACATATGTGTTCATCCGAAAGACGGACACATGCATAACATTTCTATCCTCAGTCAACATGCTGATCCAATGACATACCCACTTTTATTCCCTTACGGGGATAGAGGATGGGTAAAGGACACTCCACTGCAAGGTCATGGGAAACGTAAACACATAACTCACTTGCAATACTATTTATATAGACTTGCAACTCGAGATGATTTTCATCCAATACTAAGCGCCGGAAAGCTCTTTCAGCAATATTCCGTAGATGCGTACGTAAAAATTGAAGGGAATAGACTGCAGTACCATAGACAAAATCAGACACAACTACGAAGTGACCTATACTCAGGTCTAATGGACCACCTTAACAACCTCACAGCGAACGAGGGCGTAAATCCTGGTACTTTATGCATACTGCCATCGACTTTTCAAGGAAGCCCCAGAGCTCAACAACAAAATTTCCAGGATGCCATGGCTATTGTGCAGAAGTTTGGGAAACCAGATATCTTCCTGACGTTCACGTGCAACTCTCGATGGACAGAGATACAGCGTAATCTCAAGAATAGCGAACAGGCACATGATCGGCCAGACCTAGTAGCCAGAGTATTTCAGCTAAAATTGTTTACCAATAAGTCTCGCATTAACTCTTTCAAAGTACTTGGATGTGCAGTAGCCCATGTATATGTCATTGAATTTCAGAAACGTGGTTTACCACATTGTCATTTACTCCTCATCCTTGCTAATGACGACAAGCCAAACAGCCGCGTTTAAACAGGGAGTCCTTCAACTGTGGTCATCCAACGCGCAGCGTAGCGTGCACCAGGTCGCTAGTAACATAATATTCTGTTGCATCACCTTTAGAGGTAATCACTGCAAAGAAGCTATTCTCCGACCTCTCAATGAGACTTCTGCACTGTCCACGGGTAGTTTGGCCCACTCTTCCTGTGCAAACTGCTCCAGTGGTGCCAGGTTTGAAGAAGGTCTTCTCCAGACTGCACTTTTCACTTCTTTCCATAAATGTTCGATAGGATTCAAATCAGAGCTCATAGATGGGCACGTCAGAGTAGTCCAATGTTTTGTTCTTAGCCATTTTCTTGGGTGCTTTTAGCTGTGTGTTTTACGACTGAGAAAGAGCCTTCTGACACTGGGCAGTACATTTGCTAATCTTGAGATTTCATTGCCCTCTGCACAGACTTAAGGCACCCCATGCCTTACACAGCAAAGCAGCCTGAAAACATAACCAAGCATCCTTAATGTCTCTTAGTAGGTCTGGTGCTCTTTTATTTGAAAGCATCATTTTTTGCCCATGGAGACAGAGCTGATGTAACCTGCCAAAAAGCTCCAGGTTTCTCTCATCTGTCCAAAGGCCATTCTCCCAGAAGCACATTTTAGCAAATCCCAGTCTGGCTTTTTTATGTTTGTCTTCCAACACTGGAGTCTTCTTGATTCTTTGCCATTGAAGCCACTGTCACTCAATAAGTGACAGATGGGGTAATCGGACATTGATGGACCTTGACCTTGCATCTCTTTGGAAGTTGTCCTTGGCTTTTTGTCTATCATTCTCACTATCCTTCTGCCCATTCTAGGGTAGATATACCACTAGGGGCCATGTCGATGAAGTTTGGCTACAGTCCCATGGACCTTAAACGTCTTAATAACATAGGAACATTACACTGCTTGGAGAAGGTCTTACAGCCTTAGCCTTTCAGGTACTTGTCTAGAATTTTCTTTCTGATTTGCTCAGTGAAATCTCTCCTTTGCTTTCTCTGGTCCATGTTCAGTATGAGACATACGATGATACCAAACAGCAGACTGATGACTTTTCTCAATTTAAATCGGCTAAATTACTGATTGCATGACTGGAGACTTGTGAGATACGAAAAAAAAACAAACAAAACAAAACAAAAAAAAACTGAGTTTGAAAAATCACTCAAATCCAATTATTTAGGATCTTTTCTAGGGGTACCAGCAAATGTGTCCAGGCCATTTCTAGAATATTTTTATAGAATGAGCTATACTTGATCTCTTGTCACACTTCCTTTGCTTTACTCGATGACATATCAAAATCATACAGATATATGGAGGACAATTGCTTTTCATTTTGTCACTTTTCAGGAGGCATATGGCACTTTTTCCAAAGATATTTAAGGGTACCAACAAATTTGTCCATGTCTACATAAGGATATCACTAGCAGATAATTGGGTAAACCTTATAAAATTTTCACCATGTTCGTTTCCCCAAATATTCTTCAACATCTTTTTCTTGAAAATATTACTAATTGTACAATGAATGACCTTCTCAAATACCAATAGCTGCAATGTGTGAAGTAAAAGTCAACAGAGGTTTTGCTTAAGTTATATAATGAACTGGTGAAAATACATCTGGAGTATTGTGTCCAGTTTTGGTCCCTGGGCTTTTAAAAGATAGAGCTGCTGATTAATTGTCGTTAATGTAGTTACTAAATCTTATTGCCTTGAGGATGTCAAATTATAGGACTATGAATCGCAGAGGATGATGGATTATAGGATTCCGTGACGACTTTCAGCACAGTTTCAAGTTTCCAAACTATCGTGAGCTTGTCACATTCTAATAGTCAACAATGTGCTGCCTGACAGCGCTGATGCCTGTTCAAATGCTTCCCAGGTCTGGCAAGTTGAGCTCCACTCCTGGACTGTTCTTTTTCCATTCTGTCATAGTAGAACAAATGCAAAACATCAGACAGACAAGCCTCTCTTCTGTCTGCGAGGTCATACTTTACCAGGTGAGCAATCACTGGTTGTCAACTCAAACACACACACAAAAAGAAGAACAATCATATGCCTTAAGACAAAAATTAAATCTGCTTAAATGTGCTGCAACAAGTTGTAAACCAATATGTCTAAGTCACTGGATTGCACCACAATAAATGAATGGTACGAATGAAAATTGCTATAAAAATCATGCAGTGTGATGGGAGCTTTAAATAACCAGAACACATGGAAAAACAGAATGAAAATTAAGAAAACACACTAAATTATCTCCATGCACCACACAAATGCTTGGTACATTCCAATAAAAAAATTAGCAAACTCATTTATGAAAGAGTCATTAATAAGATACAATTAAGAGAACAAACTCAATAGAAAAAAGTGAAAAAATAGTACAATTAAAAATGACAGTCAACTTTAGCAA